>NC_084753.1:14957445-15199945 GCF_033978785.1 Entelurus aequoreus | reverse complement strand
CATTTTCGAGCGGTGCTACTTCTACTCCAGAGCGACTTATAGTCCGAAAAATACGGTATATATAAATTCACACACACACACCCATATATATATATATATATATATATATATATATATATATATATATATATATATATATATATATATATATATATACATATATATATATATATATATATAAAACCACTGTGTCCCTTGGTGCTGCCCTCAATTTTCTGCTGAAAACAACTCATCCTTCAACTGGAATCAAGCAGCTCACCTGACTCTGCAATAAGAATGTTGAAATGTATTATTTTCTTTGTTTGCGGTCTTCATTTTATATGGAATGCAGAGCTCTGATTCATGTTTGAAATCAAACCTCTTTTTCAGTGTCTCCTTGTCTGACTTCCAAATAATTAATCAACTGTTTTTTGTTTTTTTAATAATATTCTTTATGACTATATTGCGTCTTCTGAACATCTGTTTCCATGCCATCATGTTCCTATGTTTTGAAGTTATTAGTGGATTTTAATGTGTCGTGCTCGCATGGTTTTTGTGACAAACCAGAAAGCGGCCTTCGGCGACTTTAAAACTGAATAGATTTTTTCTTTTTGATGATATTCTAACAGTAATATGTGTCCCTGCAGCCTGGAGGTGAGAAAAATCGATCATCTCATTTGCTTGCTTGCTTCACTTTTGATGGCAGAGGGGCTCAAACAGTCGCTTTTAAAAGTCCTGGGTTTTCATGACATCACAAATAAAAATGCTCATAGATATGATCCCTTCTCTGACCTGCTCCTGCCAGATGAAGCTGTCCTTTGAAAACATCCACCGCTTTATGAAGGACAGAAAAATTGTAAAAAAAAAAATTAAAAAAAAGTACAAAGTTATATGACTAAGGTGTACGGCTGCAAAATTGGTCATAAAGTTTGTTAGCATGCTAGCATGCGAACAGTGATTACATGTCAGATACTAAGTTACATGACTTTGGGGTAAACACTTGCAAAATTAACCAATAAAGTGAGCATGCTAACAGTTAGCATGTTTCACGTACTATATAATTGTAAGTCGTACAGTCGGTAAGTTTGTATTTTTGCTTAATTCCTGTGGAAATCCTGCATGTGACTGAAACATTAAGGAGTGGGACTCTCCAGGACTGGCTACTGTGTGCTCAAACAACTACCTGGTAGAATATATTAGCAGATAATGCGGTAACATCTCTTTCTCTTTCGGACTTATCAGGTCGGTAGTGCTTTAAGTGAGGGATGAGGAAAAAAACTAACCTAGAACCGCTGCATGCCAGCAACATTAACTAAAAATGTGTAAAAGTAGCCTAAAAAGCTAGCATGCTAATGTATGCTAACATAAATGCTATTGTAAAAAAAATATATATATAATATAGTGTGTGTGTGTGTGTCTATATATATATATATATATATATATGTATATATATATATATATATATATATATATGTATATATATATATATATATATATATATATATGTATATATATATATATATATATATATATATATATATATATATATATATATATATATATATATATATATATATATATATATATATATATATATATACACACATATATATATATATATATATATGTGTGTGTGTATTTTCCAGACTATAGAGTGCATCGGGATATAAGCCGCACTCACACTGCAAAAAGTCAGTGTTCAAAAACAAGAAAAAAAAATACAAAAATGAGGGGTATTTTATTTGAACTAAGCAAAATGATCTGCCAATAGAACAAGAAAATTCGGCTGGTCAAGACTTTCCAAAACAAGTCAAATTAGCTAACCTCAATTAACCCAAAAATACCTTAAAATAAGTATATTCTCACTAATAACAAGTGCACTTGTCTTGGTAGAAAAAAAAGAGACCTTTTTGCTCAATATGTTGGAAAATATTCTTAAATTAAGTAAATGCTAGTGCCATTATCTTGACATAATGATATGCGCTCGGCATCATGTTTTTTTTTCATGCTTGAAGTAAGAAATATTACTTTAAAAAAGTAGTTTTATACTTGTGAGTGTTGATGACACAGCTTTGCATCAGTTGATATTCTCGTTTCAAGCATGTTTTACTCAATATAGGTCATAAAATCTCAGCTACAAGCTGTAATATCTTACTTAGAGATGTCCGATAATGGCTTTTTGCCGATATCCGATATTCCGATATTGTCCAACTCTTTAATTACCGATACCGATATCAACCGATACCGATATATACAGTCGTGGAATTAACACATTATTATGCCTAATTTGGACAACCAGGTATGGTGAAGATAAGGTCCAATTTTTAAAAAATAATAAAATAAAATAAGATAAATAAATTAAAAACATTTTCTTGAATAAAAAAGAAAGTAAAACAATATAAAAACAGTTACATAGAAACTAGTAATTAATGAAAATGAGTAAAATTAACTGTTAAAGGTTAGTACTATTAGTGGACCAGCAGCACGCACAATCATGTGTGCTTACGGACTGTATCCCTTGCAGACTGTATTGATATATATTGATATATAATGTAGGAACCAGAATATTAATAACAGAAAAAAACAACCCTTTTGTGTGAATGAGTGTGAATGAGTGTAAATGGGGGAGGGAGGTTTTTCGGGTTAGTGTACTAATTGTAAGTGTATCTTGTGTTTTTTATGTTGATTTAATTAAAAAAAAAAAAAAAAAAAAACGATACCGATAATAAAAAAAACGATACCGATAATTTCCGATATTACATTTTAAAGCATTTATCGGCCGATAATATCGGCAGGCCGATATTATCGGACATCTCTAATCTTACTGAGATCATTTAGGACCAAAACCCTTAAAACAAGTAAAACACTCTAACATAAAATCTACTTCGGGAGAAGAATTATCTTATCAGACAGAAAATAAGCAAATATAACCCTTATTTGAGATATTTAATTTTACTTAGATTTCAGTTTTTGCAGTGCACTAAATTTTAGAAGACATTTTTCCCCATATATTAGTTCCACCGGTCTATAAGCCGCTGATATACATATTTTTTTGGACAGTAAGATTTTGTAAAATGTTATTTACATACCTTAATTGTTTCCAAACTGTGTCTGTAACACGGCAGTAAAACTGAAGTCATCGTCATGGACCCACTAGCTGCGGAAGCTAGCTCTCCAATCAACTAAACAGACTCAATAACTCCACGGTGACGTTTTGGTGAGTTTACTGAGGAATTAGTAAAAATGGAACAACACAAAAAGAATGCCATTGTAAGTTAATATTACTAACACAGACACGTGTTAGCATATAAGCTAACGCTAACATTGCTAGCTTGATAACATTATGATAGCACGTACAAATATGCATGAAAAAAAACACTCCTAAGGACATCTCGCATGGGACGGTTTAGTAAGTAAGAATTGTTTTAGTTATACTGTAAAACTTACAAACATAGCTTGGAGTTGGCTAGAAGACTGAACAGCACTCCGGTTAAAAAAAAAAATAGCACTGCCGGTAAATGGAAGGACACTGCAGCACCCGCAGTGAGCCAACTTGTCCCAAAAATGGCATAATACCACAAACAATAAAACACCTTCTCAGTGTTTTTGTTTTTTTAAATAAATAAAAAAAATGTATCGCCGCCAGTGAAGAAAATTCCATTAATTAGCCACTACGTCTCATAAGCCGCAAGGTTCAAAGTGTAGGTAAAAAAGACTGCACATAGTCCATATCTATACAAACCCCGTTTCCATATGAGTTGGGAAATTGTGTTGGATGTAAATATAAACGGAATACAATGATTTGCAAATCCTTTTCAACCCATATTCAATTGAATGCACTACAAAGACAAGATATTTGATGTTCAAACTCATAAACTTTATTTTTTTTTGCAAATAATAATTAACTTAGAATTTCATGGCTGCAACACGTGCCAAAGTAGTTGGGAAAGGGCATGTTCACCACTGTGTTACATGGCCATTCCTTTTAACAACACTCAGTAAACGTTTGGGAACTGAGGAGACACATTTTTTAAGCTTCTCAGGTGGATTTCTCTCCCATTCTTGCTTGATGTACAGCTTAAGTTGTTCAACAGTCCGGGGGTCTCCGTTGTGGTATTTTAGGCTTCATAATGCGCCACACATTTTCAATGGGAGACAGGTCTGGACTACAGGCAGGCCTGTCTAGTACCCGCACTCTTTTACTATGAAGCCACGTTGATGTAACACATGGCTTGGCATTGTCTTGCTGAAATAAGCAGGGGCGTCCATGGTAATGTTGCTTGGATGGCAACATATGTTGCTCCAAAACCTGTATGTACCTTTCAGCATTAATGGTGCCTTCACAGATGTGTAAGTTACCCATGCCTTGGGCACTAATACACACCCATACCATCACAGATGCTGGCTTTTCAACTTTGCGCCTATCCGGATGGTTCTTTTCCTCTTTGGTCCAGAGGACACGACGTCCACAGTTTCCAAAAACAATTTGAAATGTGGACTCGTCAGACCACAGAACACTTTTCCACTTTGTATTAGTCCATCTTAGATGAGCTCAGGCCCAGCGAAGCCGAAACGTTTCTGGGTGTTGTTGATAAACGGTTTTCGCCTTGCATAGGAGAGTTTTAACTTGCACTTACAGATGTAGCAACCAACTGTCATTACTGACAGTGGGTTTCCGAAGTGTTTCTGAGCCCATGTGGTGATATCCTTTACACACTGATGTCGCTTGTTGATGCAGTACAGCCTGAGGGATCGAAGGTCACGGGCTTAGCTGCTTACGTGCAGGGATTTCTCCAGATTCTCTGAACCCTTTGATGATATTACGGACCGTAGATGGTGAAATCCCTAAATTCCTTGCAATAGCTGGTTGAGAAAGGTTTTTCTTAAACTGTTCAACAATTTGCTCACGCATTTGTTGACAAAGTGGTGACCCTCGCCCCATCCTTGTTTGTGAATGACTGAGCATTTCATGGAATCTACTTTTATACCCAATCATGGCACCCACCTGTTCCCAATTTGCCTGTTCACCTGTGGGATGTTCCAAATAAGTGTTTGATGAGCATTCCTCAACTTTATCAGTATTTATTGCCACCTTTCCCAACTTCTTTGTCACGTGTTGCTGGCATCAAATTCTAAAGTTAATGATTATTTGCAACAACAAAAAAAATGTTTATGAGTTTGAACATCAAATATGTTGTCTTTGTAGCATATTCAACTGAATATGGGTTGAAAAGGATTTGCAAATCATTGTATTCCGTTTATATTTACATCTAACACAATTTCCCAACTCATATGGAAACGTGGTTTGTACATACATATATTATTTTTTGTAATATATTATTATGATCTGTTATGACGTGTGTATATATATATATATATATATATATATATATATATATATATATATATATATATATATATATATATATATATATATATATATATATATATATTGTGGCCGGCACTAGGACCATGCTCACACTCAGCAGAATGGGTGTGGTTGTATGTACCTTCTTTGGCACACTATAAAAGTGCATATTGTGTTTTATTGTGCATTCTTATGTTGGCAGTCTTACAATAAAGACCTCAAAGAAACAACGCTGTGTTTCTTGCATTTCCCACAATGGTGACCCCGACAATGTTTCACGCAGAAGAGGAAGCTGTGTCTTCATCGGCCATGTCGCCCCAACTCCAGCAACCTGCAACCCCCGCGGGGACAAAGCTTCCGGAGTTCTGGCAGAGCGACCCGGCATCATGGTTCCAGCACATCGAGGCACTTTTCCACCTGCGAGGAATCGCCGGCGACGACTCCCGGTATTACTTGGTCGTAACAGCCCTCGACCAGGCGACCACTCGCCGCGCCATGCAGCTGTTGTGAACGCCTCCACAGCGCGGCAAGTACGCTGCACTCAAGAATCTTCTGCTTCAGAGATTTACTCTAACTGACGCTGAGAGGGCAGATAGACTTCTTTCCCTGCCCGGTTTGGGCGATAGCACCGCCTTGGATCTGATGGACAGTATGCTGTCGCTGCTGGGCTCCGAGGAGGGCGGGTTCATTTTCCCGCATCTTTTCTTGCGGCAGCTACCACCTGCGGCCCGTGCGGTGTTGGCTAACTCCGCTTCTCTGGCCTCCGGCGACTACCGGGGCTTGGCTGAAGAAGCTGACCGGGTGCTTCTGGCTTCCAGACGGTTCGCCGTGCAGAGCGTAGAAGCGCCCCCCCCCCCCCTGCAGACGATGGAGAACGCGGACCCACCAGTGGTGGCGGGAGTCGCTACCCGGAAAAGGCGCGAAGCGAGCCAGTGCTTCTTCCATCAACGTTTTGGCGCCAAAGCTCGACGGTGTGTCCCTCCATGCTCCTTCACGGCCCCGGGAAACTCCAACGCCAGCGTTCAGTAGCAGCTGTGGGCGCCGGCGAAGCAAGTGAGCTGCTCTTCATCGCTGACTCGTCGTCAAGGAGACGTTTCCTGGTGGACTCCGGTTCGCAAGTCAGCCTGTTACCTGCCACGGATGCGGACAGGGCGACAGGTGGCTGCGGGCCGCTGCTGAATGCCGCCAACGGCTCGTCGATCGACACTTTCGGCTCCAGGTTGGTGACTGTGTGCTTTCATGGACGCAAATTCCAGTGGGACTTTATCATCGCCGCCATCACGGTTCCCATTATTGGCGCAGATTTTCTGTGTGCTAATGGACTGCTTGTTGATGTTGCTAACCGCCGATTGATTGATGCAGTGTCTTTTTCAACTTTCACATGTAAGGCGGGGGGACTTGGACCGTTAACACACGCTAATTATTTGGTATCTGGTGACGTTTTTCAGCGTTTGCTGGCGGATTTTCCGTCATTAATCACTCCCGCTTTTTCCACCGCGGACACTAAACACGGTGTCGAACATTTCATTCCCACGGTGGGCCCGCCAGTTTTTCGCGCGCGTGCCGTCTTGACGCGGCTAAATCGACCATTGCTAAAGAGGAGTTTGCTACTATGGAGCGTTTAGGCATCGTTAGGCGTTCTAATAGCTCGTGGGCCTCGCCCTTGCACATGGTGCCCAAGTCAGACGGTTCCTGGCGGCCTTGTGGGGATTTTCGCCGCCTTAACAACATCACAACGCACGACCGCTACCCTATTCCGCACATCCAGGACTTTTCGGCGCGCCTGGCTGGCGCCGCCATTTTCTCGAAGGTAGACTTAGTTCGTGGTTATCACCAGGTGCCGGTGCGTGCTGAGGACGTGCCCAAGACCGCAGTAATAACCCCGTTTGGGCTTTTTGAGTTCCTGCGTATGCCTTTTGGCCTGAAGGGGGTAGCACAAACCTTTCAGAGATTAATGGACTCAGTTTTGCGCGGCCTCAATTTTGTGTTTGTTTATCTGGACGACATTTTGGTGGCGAGTCCTTCAGCCGAGGAGCACCAGTCACACCTAACACAGGTGTTCACACGTCTTGACGAGCACGGCCTGATCGTCAATCCTTCTAAATGTCAGTTTGGGCTGTCAGAGATTGATTTTTTAGGTCACCGTATTTCGTCGCTGGGTGCGATCCCTTTGCCTTCAAAAGTGCAAGTGGTGGCAGATTTTCCTCGTCCCTCCACTGTCAAAGCTCTGCAGGAATTTTTGGGCATGATTAATTTTTATAATCGGTTCCTTCCTCGCGCTGCCCACCTCCTGCAGCCTCTTTATGGTGCCCTACGGAACAAAAAGGCAAGCGATTCCCTCGAATGGTCTCCTCAGCGAGTCCAAGCTTTTCATAGGGCTAAATCCGCGCTCGCAGAGGCTGTTTCCGCGGCGCCCGTGGCTTTGACAACGGACGCGTCTGATGTCGCCGTGGGCGCTGTAGTTGAGCAGCGGGTGGCGAATGTATGGCAGCCCCTTGCGTTCTTCAGTCGTAAGCTGCGAGATAACGAGCGGAAGTACAGTATATTTGACCGAGAGTTGTTGGCACTGTATCTTGCAACACGCCATTTTCGTTTTCTGTTGGAAGGTCGGTCCTTCACGGCTTTTGTTGACCACAAACCCCTGACGTTTGCCATGTCAAAGGTCACAGAGCCTTGGTCAGCCCGTCAGCAGCGTCACTTGTCGGCCATCTCTGAGTTCACTACGGACATTCAGCATGTGGCCGGTAAGGCCAACCCTGTGGCTGACTGTCTCTCACGCGTACTCGTGTGCCCCGTGCAGCTCGGTTTCGATTTTTCGGGAATGGCCGCTGACCAGCCCGACGACCCCGACATCCGCGCACTCAAAACTGACGGTACAGCGCTAGTGCTCGAGGAGGTGGTAGTTCAGGATGGCGGTCCCGCCCTCCTCTGCGATGTTTCCACTGGCCGCCCTCGGCCGGTTGTTCCGGTAGACTGGCGCCGCCAGGTTTTTGACGCAATACACTCCCTGTCGCACCCTGGCGTTCGGGCTTCCGTCAAGTTGGTTGGTGCCAAGTTTGTTTGGCCTGGCCTTAGGAAGGATGTTAGGCAGTGGGCAGCCGCATGCGTGGCATGTCAGCGCGCCAAGGTCCACCGGCACACAAAGGCGGCCCTCGAACCATTTCCGATTCCGGTCAGGCGGTTTGACCACGTGCATGTAGACTTAGTTGGCCCCCTCCCTCCGTCGCAGGGTTATACACATTTGCTAACGATGGTAGATCGGACCACCAGATGGCCGGAAGCGGTTCCTCTTTCCTCCACTGCCTCGGTAGACGTTGCTCGCGCGTTTCTGTCAGACTGGGTTGCGCGTTTTGGCACGCCGTCTGATATCACCTCGGACAGGGGATCCCAGTTTGTGTCAGAGCTTTGGTCAGCGTTGGCCCAGTCCTTGGGTGTGCAGGTGCACCGTACTACAGCCTACCATCCCCAAGCTAACGGCTTATGTGAACGTTTTCACCGGTCGCTTAAGGTGGCTTTGCGTGCGGCGCTCGTTGATAGCAATTGGATTGACCGTTTACCTTGGGTTATGCTCGGGTTGCGCTCAGCCCCTAAAGAGGATCTTGCAGCGGCCCCCGCTGAATTGGTGTTCGGTCAGCCATTCCGCGTTCCGGGGGAATTTTTACCTGAGGGTTGTACCCCGCGACCGTTTCCCTTTTTGTCGAGGGGGTCCTTGGCTCCCGGCCCAATTCACCACTGTTTCCCTAAGTCGTTTGTGCCATCGGAGCTTAAATCTGCCCGTTTTGTCTTCGTACGTCACGACGCCCACCGTTCGCCCCTCCAACCGCCTTACGATGGCCCATTTAGGGTGCTGGAACGCGGTCCTAAAAACTTTGTGCTGGATATGGGCGGGCGCAGGGAATGCGTTTCTCTGGACAGACTTAAACCGGCGCATTGTGTTGCAGGTGAAGAAATACTGCCGGGCCAAGTCCCCCGCCGAGGTCGCCCCCCAAAATCTGTTCGGGTTGAATGTCTTTCGCCTCCCCCGGACCCTGATGTTTGTTCTGCTCCACAAGGCACACCCGCTTCGCGGGATGGACATTGTAGCCGTTACGGCAGGCGAGTGAGGCCCCCTGACAGGTTTTCTTTTTCCCCATAACTTGCTGTCTGGGTGTTCGGGTGGGGGTGGGGGTGGGCTGTGTGGCGGGCACTAGGACCATGCTCACACTCAGCAGAATGGGTGTGGTTTTATGTAACTTCTTTGGCACACTATAAAAGTGCATATTGTGTTTTATTGTGCATTCTTATGTTGGCAGTCTTACAATAAAGACCTCAAAGAAACAACGCTGTGTTTCTTGCATTTGCCACAATATATATATATATATATATATATATATATATATATATATATATATATATATATATATATATATATATATATATATATATATATATATATATATATACATACATACATATATATATATATATATATATATATATATATATATATATATATATATATATATATATATATATATATACATATATATATATATATATATATATATATATATATATATATATGTATATATATATAATATATATATATACATATATATATATATAATATATATATATATATGTATATATATAATATATATATATACATATATATATATAATATATATATATACATATATATATATATAATATATATATATATATATATATATATATATATATATATATATATATATATATATATATATATATATATATATATATATATATATATATATATATATATATATATATATATATTTATTTATTTTAAAATCTAATCTCATAAATTATTAATTGATTTAGAATCACATTAAAAAAGAATTTGGCTGTGAATCGTTTTCTTTGAGCATCCCATCTGTAAATACCATAGTGTAAAATCGTGACCAAAGTAGTATAATAAGAGACCTTTAAGTCCGATCTTTATGGTGTTTTTACGGCTGTAAAAGTCGGGTGTCACACTCCGATGTGATTCTTCCTGCACGCGTTATCTCCTCTCAACACAAGTGTGCTTGGCCGTAATGAGAGCGGCGGGAGAATAATGAAACTTGTCTGGAACAATACAGAGGTTTGGATATCAAAGTGCGTATGATTACCATAATAAGTGACATTTCAATCGGCGGCTCTGGCCCCATAAAAATCCGCCATTTTCGTAACAAGCTGGAATGAATGTCCTAGATAATGGAGTCTGGGTAAAAAAGAAGGCGAGTGTAAGTAAGACTTGTGTTTATTAGCCACAAAACAACAATAAAGGCAGACAGGTGCTGGGGAGGGGGGGTGCAGGAATGGAAAGAAGGCGTATTGGAAAATGTTTCAACATGTCGTTGGCTTTCGCTTTCTCTCTCATTAGGCCACCAGAGGACCCCGGTAAGGAGGGCTGTGTGGCACTTTCATTTGTTCTCTTAAGGTCTCCTTATTATCACCTTTCAGCGCTTTCTTTTCTATGTCTCGTAGCTCTCGCCTACTTGCGTTTGCTCCCACAGCGGAGTTTCACTTGCAACTTTTCTGCTCTCTCCTCTAATTGCATGCTTGATTAATTATAAGGGGGCAAGAGAGAGTGAAAGGACCTCTTGGAGTAGCAGCTCACAAAAGAAGCAGAAAGGAACGGGGCACACACACGCACACACACACACGCGCGCGCACGCACACACGCACGCACACACACACGCACACACGTTAGTTTAAGCTCTGATGTGTCAAACGCCAATCCTAAGAGTAAAGACTGATACCGTTCAAATTCGAACCAACACTCGATACCTGCGATTCGATACCGGAACTCAACTGTAACAATTTTCGGTACTTTTGTGTGTTAATAAATATTGTTTTTGATGATAAAATAAAAAAAATGTATTGCGATATTTAAAAAATAGCTGTTTGTGATAACAGTTTATGGTGTGTGTTTTTTGTCTTTTGCTGCGCCCTAAAAAGTGTTAGTGCTGTAAGTATTGTACTTATTTCGCACCATCTTAGTTGTAGTTTTCTTTAACAAATTCGGAGGTGTTCAGATCGGCATGTAAAATCGATAATGCTAATCATGTCAATTAGGGGTGTGAAAAAAAAAGGATTTTCAGATTAATTGTGATTCTTATTTGTGACGATTCTTAATTGAGTCCAAAAAATGTAAAATCAACTTTTGTTTTTTTTTCAGGCAAATCATATTGTTGATGTACAAAACCCAAAACCAGTAAAGTTGGCACCTTGTGTAATTCGTAAAATAAAAACAGAATACAATGATTTGCGAATCCTTTTCAACTTATATTCAATTGAATAAACTGCAAAGACAAGATACTTAATGTTCGAACTGAGAAACTACATTTTTTTTTAACAACACTCAGTAAACGTTTGGGAACTGAGGAGACTAATTTTTTAAGCTTTTCAGGTGGAATTCTTTCCCCTTCTTGCTTGATGTACAGCTTAAGTTGTTCAACAGTCCAGGGTCTCTGTAGTCCTATTTTAGGCTTCATAATGCGCCACACATTTTCAATGGGAGACAGGTCTGGACTACAGGCAGGCCAGTCTAGTACCCGCACTCTTTTACTATGAAGCCATGCGTGGCTTGGCATTGTCTTGCTGAAATAAGCAGGGGCGTCCATGATAACGTCGCTTGGATGACAACATATGTTCCTCCAAAACCTGTATGTACCTTTCAGCATTAATGGCGCCTTCACGGATGTGTAAGTTACCCATGTCTTGGGCACTAATACACCCCCATACCATCACAGATGCTGGCTTTTCAACTTGGCCCCTAGAACAGTCCGGTTGGTTATTTTCCTCTTTGGTCCGGAGGACACGACGTCCACAGTTTCCAAAAACAATTTTAAATATAGACTCGTGGACTTTTCCACTTTGCATCAGTCCATTTTAGATGAACTCGGGCCCAGCGAAGCCGACGCCGTTTCTGGGTGTTGTTGATAAATGGCTTTCGCTTTGCATAGTAGAGTTTTAACATGCACTTACAGATGCAGCGACAAACTGTAGTTACTGAGAGTGGTTTTCTGAAGTGTTCCTGAGCCCATGTGGTGATATTCTTTACACACTGATGTCGCTTTTTGATGCAGTACCGCCTGAGGAATCGAAGGTCCGTTGTATCATCGCTTACATGCAGTGATTTCTCCAGATTCTCTGAACCTTTTGATGATATTACGGACCGTGGATGGTGAAATCCCTAAATTCTTTGCAATAGCTCATTGGGAAATGTTGTTCTTAAACTGTTCGATAATTTGCTCACGCATTTGTTCACAAAGTGGTGACCCTCGCCCCATCCTTGTTCGTGAATGACTGAGCATTTCATGGAAGCTGCTTTTATACCCAATCATGGCACCCACATGCTCCCAATTAGCCTGTTCACCTGTGGGATGTTCCAAATAAGCGTTTGATGAGCATTTCTCAACTTTCTCAGTCTTTTTTGCCACTTGTGCCAGCTTTTTCGATACATGTTGCAGGCATCAAATTCCAAATGAGCTAATATTTGCAAATAGTTTACCAGTTCGAACGTTAAGTATCTTGTCTTTGCAGTCTATTCAATTGAATATAAGTTGAAAAGGATTTGCAAACCATTGTATTTTTTTTTTTTTTTATGATTTACACAATGTGCCAACTTCACTGGTTTTGGGTTTTGTAGATGATCATGTTTGTTGTACAGATTTACTTTGGAAAAGAGAAGTGTTGGATACTTCTCTTGTTGCCTTATTTGTATTTGACTTTATTAAATGTTTGGGTAGAATTTTACTAAACAAAACCAGTTTTCTTTTAAGTAATATAGAAATTGATCAGAGTTGTTTTCCTTTGTTATGGAGGAATGTAGTTCATCATAGAACTGGCACCCAATGTTTTTAAAAAAGTATTGATTTTGATCAATTTGAATCGAGAATCGTCTTGAATCGAGAATCAATTCTGGATCGAATCATTACCCCCGAGAATCGAATGGAATCGTGTGGTGCCCAAAGATTCACAGCCCGAATGTCAATATCAAAGCCAATGTATATTAGCATCAGCTGTTTGAATATAACGCACATCTATTCATTAACACTTTTGGAGGTGTTGAAATTGCCATGTAAAATCGCTAATGCTAATCAGTATTATGTCAATAGAAAAGCCAGTGTACATTAGCATCAAGCTAGCGCATTTGTTTTAAAACTGAAGCCGTACTTTACTTACACTACAGCGTTTTTTGAAGTCACTTTCTTTTTTTGGCATTGAAAGTTGCAACATTGCCGAGAGGTAGTTTGGCTGAGTCCGTTCTCAGTGCTGCTGGAGTGATCGCCAAGTGTCGAAGTTGTGAAAAGCCGGCTGAGTCGTCAAACGCGCAACCCAGGTACCGAAACATGGCGGGATTCAATCGTTGCCAAAAAAAAGTACCGGATTTGGTACCCATCCCTACCAAGGAGTAGGTCTTATATCTTGTACTGACCATAAGAAAAAACGAATAATCAATATTTGATAGTGCTGTGAAAGGATTATCATTTTTAAATCATGATTAATCGAAGTAAATGACTTCCTTGAATAATTTGAATTTGGGGTCTTCGTGGTTTTTCAGGCCACGGACCCCAAACTGATGGAGAGTTGGAAGTTGAAAGTGTGAATCCCCCATCGACGTCCCATTGGGGTTGTGAGTTTTTCCTTGCCCTTATGTGGGCTCTGTACCGTGGATGTCGTTGTGGCTTGTGCAGCCCTTTGAGACACTTGTGATTTAGGGCTATATAAATAAACATCGATCGATTGATTGATTGATACTTACACATCTTGTACGGAATCATGATTGTACATTACATTACATTATACTGGTCTGAAAGGTACCTTTTTATTGTGCTATAATAACCTTATTTAAATAAGAACAGTATTGTGTGGCAACTAGCATTCTAATCACTGGCTAGCACCCAATGCGCCAATCAGTAGCGTTAATTGCTAGCTGACAACTAGAGCGCTAACCGTTAGCTGGCAAATAGAGTGCTAACCGCTAGTTGACATCCAACACGCTAATCGCTAGCTGTCAACTGGAGCATTAATTGCTAGTTGGCAACGAGAGCACTAATCGCGAGCTGACAACTAACGCGCTTATCGATAGCTGGCATTAGGAGTGCTAATTGCTAGTTAGCAAGTAGTGCGCTGCTCGCAAGCTGACAACCAACTCGCTGATCACTCGCTGGCAACTAGCGCACTAATCACTAGCTGACATCTAGCATGCTGATAGCTAAATGGCAACTAGAGCGCTAATCACTTGCTGAAAAACTGGCGCGCTGATTGCTAGCTGACAACTAGCAGGCTGATTATTAGCTGGCAACTAGAGTGCTAATCGGTAGCTGTCTACTAGAGCGTTAATTACTAGCTGGCAACTACAGTGTTAATCGCTCGCTGACATCTAACCTGCTAATCATTACCTGGCAACGAGAGCGCTAATCGCTTTCTTACAACTGGTGCGCTGATTACTAGCTGGCAACTAATGCACTAATTGGGAGCTGGCAATTAGTGCTCTAATCGCTAGCTGGCAACTAGAGCGTTAATTGCAAGCTGACAATTAGCACATCAATTGCTCGCTGGCAACTAATGCGCCAATCATTTGCTGACAACTAGAGCGTTAATTGCAATCTGGCAACTAGGGTGCTAACCGGTAGTTGACAACTAGAGCACTAACCACTGGCTGAAAACTAACGTGCTAATTGATAGCTGGCATTAGGAGTGCTAATTGATAGCTAGCAACTAGTGCGATGCTCGAAAGCTGACAACCACCGACTGGCAATTAGAGTGCTAATCACTAGCTGATAACTAGTGCTAGTGCACTGATAGCTAAATGGCAACTAAAGCGCTAAGCACTAGCTGACCACTAACTTTTTAATCACTAGCTGGCAACTAGAGTGCTAACCGCTAGTTTACAGCCAGATTGCTAATCCCTAACTTACTACGAACGTGCTAATTGATAGCTGGTATTAGCACTCTTAATGCTAGCTAGCAACAAGTGCGATGCTCGTAAGCTGACAACCAACGTGCTGATCACTAGCTGGCAACTAGAGCGCTAATCACTAGCTGACAGCTAGCGCTGATAGCTAAATGGCAAGTTGAGCGCTAATCACTAGCTGACCACTAACATCCTAATTTATAGCTGGCAACTAGACTGCTAACCGCTACGTTTGTAGTTGACAACGAGAGCGCTAATCACTAGCTGGCCACTAACTTTCTAATTACTAGCTGGCAACTAGAGTGCTAACCGCTAGTTAACAGCCACAGCACTGATCGCTAACTGACTACTAACATGCTAATTGATAGCTGGTATTAGCACTCCTAATGCTAGCTAGCAACAAGTGCGATGCTCGTAAGCTGACAATCAACGCGCTGATCACTAGCTGGCAACTATAGCGCTAATCACTAGCTGACAGCTAGAGCTGATAGCTAAATGGCAAGTTGAGTGCTAATCTCTAGCTGACCACTAACATCCTAATCAATAGCTGGCAACTAGAGTGCTAACCGCTAGTTGACAACGAGAGCGCTAATCACTAGCTGACCACTAACTTTCTAATCACTAGCTGGCAACTAGAGTGCTAACCGCTAGTTAACAGCCAGAGCGTTAATCGCTACCTGACTATTAACGTGCTAATTGATAGCTAACATTAGCACTCCTAATGCCAGCTAGCAACAAGTGCGATGCTTGCAAGCTGACAACCAACGTGCTGATCACTAGCTGGTAACTATAGCGCTAATCACTAGCTGACAGCTAGCGCTGATAGCTAAATGGCAAGTTGAGCGCTAATCACTAGCTGACCACTAACATCCTAATCTATAGCTGGCAACTAGAGTGCTAACCGATAGTTGACAACGAGAGCGCTAATCACTAGCTGGCCACTAACGTTCTAATCACTAGCTGGCAACTAGAGTGCTAACCGCTAGTTGACAGCTGGCAACTAGAGTGCTAACCGCTAGTTGACAGCTAGAGCGCTAATTGCTAGCTGACTACTAACACGCTAATTGATAGCTGGAATTAGCACCCCTAATGCCAGCTAGCAACAAGTGCGATGCTTGCAAGCTGACAACCAACGCGCTGATCACTAGCTGGCAACGAGGGTGCAATCGCTAGCTGACCCTTAATGCGCTAATCACTAGCTGCCAAAAGGAGCACTTATCGCTAGCTGATAACTAGGATGCTAATTGCTAGTTGACATCTAACACACTAATCATTAGCTAGCAACGAGAGCGCTAATTGCTAGCAGACACGCTAGCTGTGTTTGCTAAGTGGCAACTACAGCGCTAATCGCTTGCTTACAACTGCCGCACTGATTACCAGCTGGCAACTAATGCGCTATTTGCTAGCTATTGTGAAGAATGCATATATATATATATATATATATATATATATATATATATATATGTATATATATATATATATATATATATATTTAAGAGTTATTTTTTATATTCATAGTCATATTTGAAACAGCTAGTGTTTTTCCATTTGTACTCTTTCTATTTTTTATCTTATGTCCGCAAGTAAACTATGTGTGTGAAGTGAAGTGAAGTGAATTACATTTATATAGCGCTTTTTCTCAAGTGACTCAAAGCGCTTTACATAGTGAAACCCAATATCTAAGTTACATTCAAACCAGTGTGGGTGGCACTGGGAGCAGGTGGGTAAAGTGTCTTGCCCAAGCACACAACGGCAGTGACTAGGATGGCGGAAGCGGGGATCGAACCTGCAACCCTCAAGTTGCTGGCACGGCCGCTCTACCAACCGAGCTATACCTTGAAGGTTTACACTGTAGGAGATGGAATACTCCCTTTTGTCTTATCTTTAGTGGAACAATGAGGCCGTGTTCCTTTCCGGACAGGTGGGGGCTTTCTTTCTGTGTAAGAAGTGGGCTATTCAGTTGGAGGGTCAGAACAACTTAGGAAGCCGGTATGAATATATTGGTCTAGGTGGTTCTCCTGAAACTTTCAGTAAAACTTGATAATATTCCTATTTTGTCCTGGTGATCCTTCTTACTCAGCATATATGTCATCCAAAAGAACTTGGGATTGACCAGCAATTTAGATTCCTTTGGAGGAAGAACTGGTCCGACGCAAATGCTAACATGAATACAATAATACAATGATTTCATTTACATTGTTCAGCAGAGTAATTCACTGCGATGAATCACGATTAGAAAGTGTGATTAATCGGATTACATACAAAATGTAATGGCTTTACAGCATTACTTTCAACACAACAGCGTGAGAGAAGTAAATCTTGTAAACAAAAGAAAAAAAACCCCAATGGATGCAATTTCACCAAGCAGCTTTTTAGAAGTTGGTATCTGGTTTCAAGTGATATTTCCAAAGCTCTTGGGTGTGCTTCGCTGTGGCTGTCGTCGTAATTCAATGTGGCGTCCGCTTATGTGCTTTCAGTACACGTTTACATATGCAGATACACCTCTTTCCTTAAGTGTACGCGCACGTGTGCGCGCGCGTGTGTGCGTACGCATAAGTGATGTGATGTGATCAGACACCAATAAGAGCAAATCTCATCAACATCAAACTACTTTAAGACTAATCGGGTTACGGCGCCAGCAGCAAGCCAATGGCCGCTACTAATGCCATTAAGTCCCGCCGTGATTGGATTGGGATCTTATTTCCACTTCCTGAAGGCTGCCAGCATTTTAATCAAACAACACGAGCGCGGTGATGTCACAGTCCGTTGGAACGGCGAGGGAGTGATGTCACAGCTCGTTAAGAATCGTTAGCAACGTCGGCGGGGACGACGGGAGTGTTTTTCGCCGAGGCTTTTCTGCCTGCGATTGTGCACATTATTAACAAGAGGGCGACAATTAAAAGCGTGCAAGTGGGGAAGAAAGTGACACTTCAAACTGAATTCAAGTGAATAATGATCCCGACATGGACGTTTTAATAGAATTAATTAGAGTGACATTCGGGCTACTCCAAGTCCTTCGTTCATTAAACTCCGCGATTGAGGAAGGCGAGAATACAATAATCCGGCGTCATGGATTCCGCACAAGTCGTCTCGGAGAGAAAGCGACAAAAGCATCACGGCCGCCTTATCGAGCAGGCCGACTGTGACATTCAGTTAAAACAAATCACTCTGGACACTTTCATCAATTTAACCTGGCCAATCGTGTACCCCCCCTACCTCTCGATCGTCTCAATTGTGCTCGCTCGCTCTCTCCCGGATCGATGGCGAGGGCGAAAAGCTAATGACCCGTCTCAGCGAGCAATTCACTCAGCACCGCCTCTCTCAGTGCTTGTCTAAAGCCACGGGTAACGTAACAAAAACCACGTGAGGACTCATAACCTTGTATCAGTAACCACGACAGGCTTTTGATTATCATGGTTTTTAAATCCATCTTTTTCCACTCGGCTGAAGTCGGGTCGTGGTTGCAGCAGCCTAAGCAGAGAAGCCCAGGGAATCCCGAGGCGTTGCCAGGCCAGCCGGGAGACAGTCTCTCCACCGTGTCCTGGGTCTTCCCCGTGGTCTCCTACCGGTCAATAGTGCCTGAAACAGGCGTCCAGGGGCCATCTTGACCAGACGCCGGAACCAACTCATCTGGCTTTTTCTTGATGTGGAGGAGCAGCGGCTTCACTCTGAGCTCCTCCCGAATGACAGAGCTTCTCACCCTATCTCTAAAAAAACTAATTCCGGAGAAAACTAAGTTCGGTCGCTTCTACCCGTGATCTTGTCCTTTCCGTGGCTGGGAACTTAGATCGACCGGTAAATTGAGAGCTTTGCCTTCAGTTTCAGCTCTTTCTTCACCACGATGGATCAATACAGGGGCCGCATCACTGCAGACGCCGCACCGAGGTACTTGAACTTCTCCACTCGGGGCAGGATCTCCTCCCCAACCCTTTTCCGGGCAGAAACCATGGACTCAGACTTGGAAGTGCTAATATTTTAGTTTTTTAAACATAGTTAGCAACATATTTCAGTGAAAGAAAAGTCCCAGACGACTTTAAAAAGGTAAAATAATTCCCATTACTGAGGCAGTTTATGCTTTGGTCACGGAATGTTCGTTTATCTCCGGTACCAGTCTGTCCTAAGTCATGACCTGGGACGGACGACTCTTCTATGCATGAGTTGTTTGACGATGTACTGGACTCACATCAGACGCGCTTGTGATTAAGCGCTATACGGATGAATTATGATCGATTGATTTTCATAAATGGCAATTGAAAAACAAAAAAATAAAACAAATCAAACAAAATTGAATAAAATACCAAAAAAAACTGATTTTTATTTTAGATTTCATACGACAAAAAATAAAATCACACCAGTCAGCAGAAATAGAAAAACTGACCAAAAACGGATGTTTGTTTCAATATTCCGACAACGGAACCGGAACTATTTAAAAACAAGGCCCGTTTGGAAAAACAGTGTAGTGTTGTATCCCGCGTCGAAAAGAACAGGATCAATACGTTTTTATTCGGGCTGTTTAAAGATTAAAACATTTAATTGCGATGAATCGCATTTTGTTCATGGTTAACTCAAATGTAATCGCAGTAAATCGCAGATAGATATCGTTTTTCATCAGTAATAAGTGTACCATAAGCAAAGGTTTTATTTAACAAGAATATTTAATATTTTTGGGCCACTGTAACATTACACACAGTTTGAACAGTAACACTGTGTTTGAATAGAGGAATATAAAACACTGTCCTTTAATCAAATGATTCTCTGGCACACCACGAGATGGTACACGTACCACAGTGGGAGAATCACTGCCAAAAACAAATAATTAGTAATAATTAATATAAAATTAATAATAGTTTTAAAAATTATGACTGGACAATATGTTTGCGTTAAAGGCGTCATATTATGATTTTTTACTACGTTTAAAACACTTCCTTGTGGTCTACATAACATGTAACGGTGGTTCTTTGGTCAAAGTGTTGCATAAAGTATGTTTTACAGACCATCTTCAAGCCGCTTTCTGACCGTCTCTCCAAGATGCGCCGTTTTGTGGGCGGTCTTATTTACACGTCCTCACTTTGACATCGTCTTCTCCCGGTCAGCCATGTTGTAGTTTTTAGCGCTTCCATAGCGAGTCTACAAACAGATATTCAACAAGAGGATAGAGAAAAAGAAGGAACTTATTGACTACATTGTCGGGCTACAATGGCGGACTCCCGCAAAGTTCTTTGGGTGAATTTATACCTGTGGAAGTCGCTTCCTAGCGGTCCCACTGTCAGACACGGCACCTGAGCCAAGCGTGCAGGTTTAACAAGGTTTTTAATGATAATGTTGTCAGCAAAAGTTTTCTCTCCTAGTAGAACGTGAGATTTCGGTCACGTCCGTATCCTCTCTCTCCCCTCATACACCCGGCCGCTTACTGTTAAAGACAACAGATGATTAGATTAACACGTACCACCTGTGAAATCTAATCACCTGCCAGCTGTGTCTCGCCGTCAGCACTGCCACGCCCCCGTCTGATGGTGCTCTGTCCTCAGCACCATGGACAGAGGCGGTGACTTTTGCTCCTGCAGGCAGCGCTGGCTACATCTCCCTCCACAATACCATTTATGGGTAATCCCATTGGCGTTGTTAGGCCTATTTTAGGGGGGCTCAAGCCCCCCTAAAATGTTCTTAAGCCCACCTAAATAATTTGGTGTTTTTTGTTTTTTTTTACAAATACATGCCGACATATTTATTATAAAGTGGCCCGAATATGAGTTTAAATAAATAATAATATAACCTGTCATTATTCACTCAGTTTCCCCTCACTTCATAGCGTAAGATAGAGAGCCCCTTTAGTGCGTCGGTAACCAATCCATTCCACTTGTTCATAGAGAAAATACCCACATCACTCAAAATCCAGTCCGCATTTTCTCTGCGACCTTCCTTGCGGTCCTGCAGGTGTACGAAGCACATTAGCACACAGCACTGCAGAACAAGAACCTTGTGTCTGCAATTGTAAATAATTTAGTTTTTAAGTTTTGTGTTTCTTGAAGAATCTATATACAGTTAAAATAATGAAAAAAACATCATTAAATATATTTCTTTTATTGTATTGTTACATTAATAGCTGTTGTATTATTATAGGATGGCTTGTTAAACATTTCATAGGATTTTCAGAGGGTGGAAAAACCAAGACATTTAATATAAAATGTAAAATGAATAAATACATAAAAAGAAAAAGAAAGAAAATGGTTAAAAGCCATCGTCCCGGGGAGCATTTAATTTCGTCCCGTGCATTTTTTTTACCGTCCCCGTGACGACGGGACTACGTTGATCTCAAGCCCTGGAAGTTACATTTTATTGTTTGCATTATTTGTTTCAGCATTGCACTCTGAAGATGGTCCCTCAGCTCTTTGACAGCTTTGGCTCTTTTTCAGATCAGCAGACAGTCGGACTCTAAGTCTTTCTTATTTACAGTATATATAAAAGTTTCTCATTTCTGTTCAGACTTCCATATATATTAATATATATATATATATATATATATATATATATATATATATATATATATATATATATATATATATATATATATATATATATATATATATATATATATATATATACAAGCCAAATTATCCCGATCCAGATATTACTTTAATTCAAGTAATTAAGTAATATTTCCAGGGCTTGAATTTACAACCATTTTAGTCACATACTGTATGTGCCCAAAATGTAATCTGTGCAACTTCAAAATATTTGGGAACAAACATTTATTGTATTGTGAGCTAAAGTGGTGGCATTAGCCTCTAATTTGTGAATGAATAACATAGAGGCTAATGCCATGACTTTCATTGTGTTTCAGTGTATCTTGAAGGATCATGCAAGTAATTGTTTCTTGTTGATGCTGTAAACAAAATGTCACTGTGCAAACCCATGTTTGTTGTTGTACTGAACACACATTGAAAATAAACCCACTGAAATAATAATAATAACAATGATTCATTTCTAAATCTTTGTAAGCCGTTTGTGAAGTTTTGTGCTTGTGCGCTACGTTCGCTCGCATCTTGTGCATCTCCTGGGGGCTAAGCCCCCCCTGTCCTTAAAAGCTAGTGACGCCCCTGGGTAATCCGCTGACGGTACCGGTTTTGCAAATTCCAAACAGGTACCAATAGGTATGAAAAGTTGGTTTTGCATAATAGGTCCCTTTTAATGGCATGTTTATGAAACATTATGCTTTTTTAAAAGGCTCAACACAAAATGGACATAAACACGCTTTTAATGACAATAAAAATATTTGACCTGTAATACGTTGGTGTATCCCCAACAAAGCTTGTATTCCTGCTGTAGGAGCACTTGCATTCAGAGGTCCGTGTTGAGGTACCAGTTTCACACAGTAATTAAACAATTTGTGGATTGTTACGATCATGCTTTGTCAAAGATATTTCCTCCTGAATAATTGCTTCTGATATTCTGTACATTGCATGGTATGTATGCCGCTATTTGACAATGTGTTAACCTTCTCTATTTATTAATAATGTATCATAATCAGCCTGTTAAACGTTCTGTAATTAAGGTCTATTAACCCGAACATGTTGTAAAAGAAAATACGCTTTTTTTCTATCTGCCACAAAATGTCCCCCTTCAATATTCCTCAACTGATGTACTTGTTTTTATTTAGGTAGAACTATCACAGATTACATTACAAAACATCTTTGACAAAGCATGATCGTAATGTAAGACAATTTTCATTTTGGTTCGTGTAGTTGCACCGGATGTGACGCAGAACGCTTTTATTTTGAAGCCGGAAGTGTGTGATTGGTTTGAGAAGAGGTATCTTGACAGACAAAAAATACCTCCTGTCTTTCATTTCTGCTGAATTTATTGTAATTTATTGTATTTATTGTTATCAAAAACACGAAGGAACGATACATGGATTTAAAAGATACCCCGACCCTACTGTTACGTAACAACCGGACTTATTCAAAATCCGACGTTCCCACCATAAGAAATGCTGTTTTCCGACATGAATCCACAATAAAAGCCTAAAAGCTGAGCAGAGCTGCAGTGTTGTCAGATGCACGGGTCGTCGGCAAAAGTGCTGTCCAACTACGCGTCTGACCGCTTCGGCAACTTAGCAGTAAGAGCGCTATCAAATTGTTAATAATAATAATTATTAACGATGTTAAATGTTGATGTGATGTCATGAGGACAGTTGTACATAAAACGGTATGAGTTTATTATTTGGATGATGGTCTTTGCCTGTTTTATCTTTTTAATTCGCATTTTGTCTAAACTACTCATGTTTTTTTGACTAATATTTTTTCTTCTTCTACCGATCCACATAAAATCCACTTGGCTAAACTACCTCTAAGTAATGTTGCAATTTTTAATGCCAACAAAGTAATTGACCCCAAAAAAAACGCTCCAACGTTAGTAAAGTGATGCTCCACTTTTCGAAAAAATGTGCTAGCTTGATGCTAATATACATTGGCTTTGCTATTGACATGCTACTTATTAGCATTAGCGATTTTACATGGCGATTTCAACACCTCCAAATGTGTTAATAAAAACGACGACTAAGATGAACCTTACAATCAAACAGCTGGTGTGTAATAAGTACAATACTTACAGTATTAACACTTTGTAGGGGATAGTGTGGTCCCGATTCCAATATTGTAGTACCGGTACCGATACCAAAATGTATTTCGATACTTCTCTAAATTAAGGATGACAACAAAAAATTGTATTATTGGCTTTATTTGAACAAAAAAATCTTACGGTACATTAAACATATGTTTCTTATTGCAATCGAAGAACAATTTTGCCCTTAAATAAAATAGTGAACATACTAGACAACTTGTCTTTTAGTAGTAAGTAAGCAAACAAAGGCTCCTAATTTGTCTGCTGACGTATGCAGTAACATATTGTGTCATTTATCATTTTATATTTTTCAAAACCATGAGGGACAAGCTGTAAAAATGTATTATTAATCCACTTGTTCATTTACTGTTAATATCGGCTTATTTTCTGTTTTAACATGTCATATCTACACTTCTGTTAAAATGTAATAATAATTTATTATTCTGTTGTTTGGATGCTTTACGTTAGTTATGAATGATACCACACATTTAGGTATAGATCCAATACCAAGTAGTTACAGGATCATACATTGGTCATATTCAAAGTCCTCATGTGTCCAGGGGTGTATTTCCTGAGTTTATAAAAATAAAAGTATTTTTTTAAAAAGGAAAAAATATTTTGTGACGATAAAAAATATTGATGTAATCATAGTAGTATCGATTAGATACACTATTGTACTTGGTATGATTATGGATGTCAGGTGTAGATCCACCAATGGCATTTGTTTACATTCAGGGAGCTAGCTTGCTGTTCAAATCAAATTAAATCAACTTTATTTATAAAGCACATTTAAAATTTACCAAAGGGGTAGCCAAAGTGCTGTACAATGGGCAGGTTAAAAGATAATACAAGTACCGAGCAAACACAACACAACACAAACAGAACACGATACAAAATAAATAAATAAAATAAATAAAGCATAAAAACAGGTTCACAGCAGGTGTATTATGGGGCGCCATTGCAGGATGGATATCACTCAGTGTTAAAAGCCATGGAATAAAAGTATGTTTTTAAGAGAGATTTAAAAACAGGAAGATAGGAGGCTTGTTTAACACTCAGAGGTAGGTCGTTCCAGAGCTTGGGAGCAGCAGCGGCGAAAGCTCTGTCACTTCTAAGCTTCAGCCTTGTGTCAGGGACCGTCAGTAGCAGCTGATCAGCTGATCTTAGGGATCAGGTGGGGCAGTAAGGCTGAAGGAGGTCGGAGAGATATGTTGGAGCGAGGTTGTTTAGACATTTAAAAACAAATAAAAGGAGTTTAAAGTTGATTCTGTAACGCACAGGGAGCCAGTGAAGGGACGCTAATATAGGTTATCGGTTAGCGGTTATCTATCGTATCCTCCTACGGTGTGTAGTGAAGCATGTTTAGCTATTCCTCGTCCTGCAAGGATGATACTTGTAAGAAACTTACTTCATTTGTCACCAAGGAAGGCGAGGATTAGTGATTTAGAAGTAGCTAAAACACTGCCGACTGCGAATGGACATTCGCCGCTAGCCAGCTAGCCATGTCTTAAAGCACATCTTCCTGAGGGCGTTTCAGTGTTATAACTTCACCTTTATCGTTAGTTTTTGGGGCCAAAATGCGTCCGTTCTTTCTTTTCTGTCAACACACTGTGTCTGCTTGGAAGTACTCCGTGATTGTGTGCTGTCGAACATGCTCCTCTGCTCGCAAACCAGCAATGACACGACATGCCCGGGAACCGGTACTTTTCAAACAGAGTATAGTACCGTTTTTGATTCATTAGTGCCGCGATACTATACCAGTACCGGTATACCGTACAACTCTAGTAGGTGGCAACAAAAAGACTATATTCAGCAAAGACCAAACTGAATAGCCAACATGCCATAAACTATACACTAGTGCCATCTAACGTCATGGACATGAAACTGAAACTTACTTGAAATTTATTGTTATACTTGAAAAGACTCAGAAATGTGATAGTAAAACTGTCTTTCTGTCTTGCCTCTGGTGAGGGCGGTCACATTTTTCTCCGCTCCCTCCTTCCCTGCTTGCTCTCTTCGTTTTTGTCTTGTCTGAACTTTTTTGAAGCCTCTTTCTTTGCGCTGTCCTCAAATCTAAACATCAAACATGGATATGATCAGCTGGACTCTCGACACAATTGACAAAGTCTTTTCTACAAGGAAAAGAGGTTCGGGGGAGCCTGGCTGCCCTGATGGAACCATTGCTGCGGGGTATGTGAGAGACTCCTGGGATAAATGGAGAATCATGTGCCTCTCAGTCCTTTCCATCGAGGACGTGGAAGACATCTACCTATTGGGAACCGTGATCGCGGGGCACCTGCTGATTGGGCTGGCCATTGCTCTGGTGTTTCATCAAATTCGGAAGACGATGGCAGCCACTCAAGGAGCCCAACGGCTGTTCGTCGCAATGGAAGGATTGGGTTGGGCTGTGGGAACACAGGCTGTGGCGATTTCTGAACTGAATCGCAAGATGGATCACATCATGGAGAAGTTTGCTGAGAAGGAGAAATGAATTGAATTTGAGAGAAACCAGCATGGACAAATAGAGCAGGCAAGTCATTGTTTTTGACTGCTCGAGGAAAACAACATCCTAATCTACGATTTGACTCCCTCGAATGGCCTTGACGCTGTGTTATCAGGAACAGGCTGTTCTGAAAAACACCCTCGAGGACACCTCAACGATGGACGCTTTTGACCTCCCTTTTTCTCAACAACACCTGGTGTCGAACTTTGAGATCGGCCCCAGTCCACAAAAACATTTCAACATCACACCCAAGTTAATTGGGCATACATGCACGCACCCGCCCCTTCCTCAACCAACGCCTTCACCACTGCTTAATTCCGGGGTTATGGACGGCTAGTGCTCTTCCCCCCTTTCCCAATATCACCTTTTTCCCACCTTTTTTAAGGAGCGCCGTAAGTGGCTGCTCCGTTGGCGGTCCCGTCTTGTCTCCCTGTAACGTATGTCTGCTCTTAGTTGGACTGTGCCGAAAATGACATTTCAGTTCTTATGTGTCTTGTACATGTTAAAGAATGGACAATAATAAAGCATCTTGAATCTTGAATCTTGGATGACCGTTGTCATAATCAGCTCATTTTCAAATGTCTCAATAACACATGGGATTTTAGCAATAAAAAAGTATTGCTATTTATTAACACAGATAAAAGTACCGTAAATTGGTATTGTTGAGTACCGGTATTGATTTCCAGGTATCGGAAATCGGTTCAAATCTCTACTGGACATCCTGATGCTGATATCCTGCTGAAAAACTGTTTTTGTTTTTGCCTATTTCTTTTGTCAGTGTTAAAAAATATCCCTGCTGTGCGAAACACATACTGTATGTCCACTCCAGAGGACGGCGGTTCTCAGGAGGAAATATAAAGACGAAAATGCTTTCCAAATTCAGAGTGAGGAAGTCCCGAGACCGATCGAAATAGTCCCAGGATCAACTCGTCTGTGCAAAGTGGCAAATGGATTGTACTTGTATCGCGCTTTGTCCACTATTACCATGTTTACCTACAGATGACGCAGCATCAGGAGGGGGTTCAGTACCTTGCTCAGGGATACTTCAAAGTTAGCATGCTGCATTTAGCATGGCCTTGTTAGCATGCTAACTTTTTTAGCCAATTTCGAAGCCGCGGACCTCAGAGAATGGGAAGAAAGAACAAAGATGCAGTGAAATGCACTCAATATAACTGATCATATCATCAAAATATTTTCTATATTTTCAGCATTTTTAAAGCGGTTATCGTTGGTCCCCACATTGCACATTGATGATCGAAGTCATGCGACTGATTATTTTGTGTGAGTGGAGAAACAAACTTTCCCTGCCTTTTTATCTCTTCAACTTCCTGCCTCCCTATCCAACCATCCATCTCCCCTATCCCCTTTAGTTAAGCTCCAGTGCCTATCACATCTGAATTCATTTGTGCCTCCGGAGATGATAATACTTGTTGTTCTGCTGTGTGTGTGTGTGTGTGTGTGTGTGTGTGTGTGTGTGTGTGTGTGTGTGTGTGTGTGTGTGTGTGTGTGTGTGTGTTCATGCATCATCAGTGCTAAATGATTATAAAGCATAGTTATTAAAACTGCCATAATTACCACGCCTTTAGCAAAAACCGTCAAATATAAATGTACCTTCTGAGAAAGAGACACACATACACACAAAGAGCTTGGAGAAAGTGCACAAACATAAACACACACACACGCACACACATCCCCTGGCAAGAGCAAATAGAAGCCTGCTGTAATTTTTCATGTTCTATGTCCTTTCTGCCACACGGTCTATGTCAATTATAAGCCTTCTGACCCTAAATTTGGAAGGTGATACATCACTTTGATCTTTAGGGAAGCATCCAGTCGTGAAATTTACGGATGAACTATCGATTTTTACAGAGAGTAATTATAGTTTTTTTCTATGCAATTTGATCATTTAACAATCACTGCAAAGTCAAATGTGCTACTGTTGCTCGTGTAATTAAGTTAAGTTAAAGTTAAAGTACCAATGATTGTCACACACACACTAGGTGTGGTGAAATGTGTCCTCTGAATTTGACCCATCCCCTTGATCACCCCCTGGGAGGTGAGGGGAGCAGTGGGCAGCAGCGGTGCCGCGCCCGGGAATAATTTTTGGTGATTTAACCCCGAAATTCCAACCGTTGATGCTGAGTGCCAAGCAGGGAAGTATTGCGTCCCATTTTTATAGTCTTTGGTATGACTCAGCCGGGGTTTGAACTCACAACCTACCGATCTCAGGGCAGACACTCTAACCATTAGGCCACTGAGTAGGTAATGTTGCTGATGGTCCCAGGTAGGGATGGGTACCAGAATTTGGTGCGGTTATAGGTACCGATCAAAGTCCGTCGGTACTACCAATTCACAAAAAATCAAACCGTGCCATATTTTGATAGCTTTGTTGCACGTGACAGTTGCAAACTCAAGTATTTGGCCGGGAAACAAGCACTCTGGAGGAACTCAGCCGGACTGCCTCTAGGTAACAACGCATTTCCATGCCAACAATGCAAGAAGAAGGCTCGCAAATGTAGAAAATGTACTAGCTGGATGCTAATTTATATGGGATTTTCTATAGACATGCTACTCATTAGCATTAGCAATTTTACATGGCGATTTCAACACCTCCACGAAAGCTATTTTTGCGAAAACAGCTTATGGGAAAATTTGCACTCTTTCCGCAACCTTCAAACACGGTGGATAAAGAGTAAACAGATGCTATTGCTAGCAATGTAGAATGTATAAGCCACATTAAATAAATGTAGTTCACATGTTATTGTTTACATTCAGAGCAGCCATCTTTGAAGGCAAAGCTCCGACTTTCCGAGTAGGAAATCCGACCTCCAGGGGCGTTCCAGTTGAAACTCGGAAATTCCGACTTACCCATACAAATTAAATGCACCTTAGGATGCATGTTGCAATCAACAGCTCCTGCCATGATGTGTCTGTGTGGTGGCCATATTAGTCAGGGCAACGGTCAAATTCAATGCGTGTAAAATGAAAATAAATCCTAACTTGCTTATTTTTCAAACAATTTTTATGCGCTTCATTTTATTGTCAACATCAAAAAGTGTGTTATTAATGCAAAAAAAACATTAAATTAAAAATTTTTAAAATCCCAATACTATCCTTACTTATTAAACTTGATTTCTATCTTAAAGGGGCGTGTCAATGCTCGGCTGTAGTTAGTGTAGTCTTCCTGTTGTGAAAAATTGTTTTTTATATAATTGCTCAAAAGCACAATTGTTTTGAGATTTACTTGCAAAAAAAACACAGAGTTAACAATGTATGCAAGAACGCTACTTATTAAAAGCAGGGGTGCCCAAAGTGCGACCCGCAGCAAAAAAATTTACGGCCCTAATTACTATTACAAAAAAACAGTACATTAGAGGGGAATTAAAAGAGCATACAGGTGAAATGTAAAGAGAAAAAGTTGTAATATTGATAATAGCACAAAGCTGCCATGCAGGCTGTTTTTGTACTTACTGTCATTGCTCAAAAAATAATAACGAATCATATTCAATTTTGTTGTGAATTATTTATCTATTTCAGGCTACAATTAATTCACATCAAATATTCCACATTAAAGTATTTTTGGGGGGAAATATTGCATATTTTAAGTGAGAGCCATAACAAAAAAAAGTTTTTCTTTGACAAAAAGGGCATAAAACAAACAAAAAAATAACTACATAAAAAATGATAAAAACTCATAATTGACTGAAAGAGTTGAAGTTGATCTAAAAATGTAAGCGTTTGAAGTAAAAAAAAAAAAAAAATTATGTATGACTTTTTTTTTTTTTTAATTATGAGTGGAGCCTTTTTGGATCCCATAAACTTTTTTTAAACTGTCATTACTCAAAAAATAAAAATGAATCAAAATTAATGTTGTGAGTTATTGACTCATTTAAGGATCCAAATACTTCACATCAAATACTCCACAGTTAATAATTTGAGGGCGGGAGAACTATGTTTTCCACAAATATATCAACTTTCTTTAACAAACAAAGCATACAGCATTTTTTTTTAAATAAACACAACTTGATAAAGACTGATTTAAAGTTGGTCTAGAGATTCAGGCGTTGAAAAAAAATTTACATATGATTTCTTTATAACATTTTAATGACCGAGACCCTTTTTGGGTCCCCGGAACCAAACTTGAGGGGAGCCCTGAGGGTAAAAAAATATATACATATATTGTAAGTGTTTTGAAAATGAAAAATATCAAAATGGCCTTTGATTTTTCAGTGTGCGGCCCTCAATGGAAGAATTTTGGACACTCTTGCAAAGACACGTGTAATGCAAAATAGACTTTGGTATGGTTTTAATAGTAATACCTGTCCCCCGGAACTTGTTTAACAGCACCAAACGTAAGAAAAATCTTTCTTCCTTACTCGTGAAAATGCCACACTCTTAGCTTTATTTAAAAAATAAAACAAAAGCAGGCTTCACTACAGACCTTAAAATAAATGTGACCTAGCATGATGTTGCTGTTCAAATTGTGAGCATTGCAGCTAAAAGTGTCTATTCTGGTCAAAAGGTCAGCCCGCTATACGATACTGTACCTACATGTCAGCATTTTGCTGGGCAGCGTTGTTCACGACTTCAGAAATGACACTGTCAGAAGCCAAATATTGATTTTGAATTGTGTGTATGACAAGTTGACTGCCATTTCTTGGGTTAAAGGTCAACTCAATTTAAGAGGTCAAAGGTCACGATAGTGGACTATCCGTTCAGTAGTGCTGGTTGACTTTCAAGAAATTGTGGAAAAGTCCATTTATTTATTCGTATCCAGTGCAGAGTGATGTTTTTTGTCATATATAGTAAGTATAAAGAGCGGTTTACCACTATCATGAAACTTAATACAACCAAAATAAAGTACAACTATGAAATAAGATGGCTGATCATGTCTGGAGGTTGTTCACAATTTCAGGTGTTATTTATCGCTGCATGTAATGGGGTCAATGGTCATATTGATTCTTGACATTGATGTTTTGTTGGCTATGAATTGTTAGTCATGAATATATTTCATGTTGTTTAGGTGAAGAACACAGTGGAACATGGAAGGTGAATCCAAAAAAATATGTTTTGACCAATAAGTTAAAGGCCTACTGAAACCCACTACTACCGACCCCGCAGTCTGATAGTTTGTATATCAATGATGAAATCTTAACATTGCAACACATACCAATACGGCCGGGTTAACTTATATAGTGCAATTTTAAATTTCCCGGGAAACTTCCGGTTGAAAACGTCTATGTATGATGACGTATGCGCGTGACGTCAATGGTTGAAGCGGAAGTATTGGTACACCATTTTATCCCAATACAAACAGCTCTGTTTTCATCGCAAAATTCCACAGTATTCTGGACATCTGTGTTGGTGAATCTTTTGCGATTTGTTTAATGAACAATGGAGGCTGCAAAGAAGAAAGCTGTAGGTGGGATCGGTGTATTAGCGGCTGGCTGCAGCAACACAACCAGGAGGACTTCGAGTTGGATAGCAGACGCGCTGTCCGTTGCTAGCCGCCGACCGCATCGATGATCGGGTGAAGTCCTTCGTCGCGCCGTCGATCGCTGGAACGCAGGTGAGCACGGGTGGTGATGAGCAGATGAGAGCTGGCGTAGGTGGAGAGCTAATGTTTTTAGCATAGCTCTGTCGAGGTCCCGTAGCTAAGTTAGCTTCAATGGCGTCGTTAGCAACAGCATTGCTAGGCTTTGCCAGGCGGTACAGCATTAACCGTGTGGTTACAGGTCCAGAGTTTGGTAGTATTGTTGATTTTCTGTCTATCCTTCCAGTCAGGGGCTTATTTCGTCTGTTTCTATATGCAGTTAAGCACGATGCTATCACGTTAGCTCTGTAGCTAAAGTGTTTCGCCGATGTATTGTCGTGGAGATAAAAGTCACTGTGAATGTCCATTTCGCGTTCTCGACTCTCATTTTCAAGAGGATATAGTATCCGAGGTGGTTTAAAATACAAATCCGTGATCCACAATAGAAAAAGGAGAGAGTGTGGAATCCAATGATCCCTTGTACCTAAGTTACGGTCAGAGCGAAAAAAGATACGTCCTGCACTGCACTCTAATCATTCACTCTGACGTTCCTCATCCACAAATCTTTCATCCTGGCTCAAATTAATGGGGTAATCGTCGCTTTCTCGGTCCGAATCGCTCTCGCTGCATTGTAAACAATGTGCAAATGTTCAACCTGTGACGTCACGCTACTTCCGGTACAGGCAAGGCTTTTTTTATCAGCGACCAAAACTTTATCGTCGATGTTCTCTACTAAATCCTTTCAGCAAAAATATGGCAATATCGCGAAATGATCAAGTATGACACATAGAATGGATCTGCTAACCCCGTTTATATAAGAACATTTCATTTCAGTAGGCCTTTAATGTTATAACACATCTTTGTAACAATATTACATGTACAATGATGTGTACACTATATTTCAAATTAGGGGTGACAAAAAATGTTTTTCTATTTAAGCGTGATTCTTATTTTTACGATTCTTAGTCGATTCAAAAAACAGAAAAATCTATAAAAAAATGTATTTAATTTTTTTATCTGTCCTGTCCAGCCACATGTTGCCTTATTTTTATTTTATGAAATGTTTGGGTAGAATCTTACTAAACAAAACCAGTTTTCTTTTAAGTATTGTAAAAATATATCAGAGCTGTTTATTTTATGGAGGAATGTAGTTCATCATAGAACTGGCACCCAATGTTATTAAAAAAGTATTGATTTTGAATTGAGAATTGATTCTTAATTGAATCATTACCCCCAAGAATCGAATCAAATCGTGTGGTGCCCAAAGAGTCACACCCCTATTTCGCAACAAAGCACACTTACATGGAGAAGAGGTCTTGATCGCCCGTACGTGGCATGCTGGACAAAACGAAAGCGAAATTGGTAAGTAAATAGCTTCATGTTTTGTCGTTAAATAAGGTTTAAAAAATGAAATTATCTTAAGTATGGAAATCATTTTTTTAAATCCGTTTCCCAAAGTTTAACATGTAATTGTGACAAATATTTGGGCTGGGAATTGTTGGGCACCACACGACTCGATTCAATTCTTGGGGGTAACGATTAAATTCAGAACGATTCTCGATTTAAAATCACACTTTTTTTAATTACATTGGGTGCCAGTTCTATGATTAACTACCCAGCAGGCACAAGACATTAAAACAACGTTGAGAACTTGTTGAATCAGGTCCTGACGTTGTGCAACTCAAACACAACGTTAAAACAACATCCTTTTTGACGACGTTTAATCAATGTCAGTTTCTGACGTTGATTTGACCATTAAAATTTGGTCATTTCCCAACCAATATTCTACAACACAAATACAACATAGAAACAACATGCTTTTTGACAACGTTTATTTAATGTCAGGTTGTGACGTTGATTTGACCATTGACATTTGGTCATTTCCCAACCATCGATTGATTGATTGAAACTTTTATTAGTAGATTGCACAGTTCAGTACATATTCCGTACAATTGACCACTAAATGGTAACACCCGAATAAGTTTTTCAACTTGTTTAAGTCGGGGTCCACGTAAATCAATTCATGGTCATCCAACGTGGATCCAACGTTGGACATCTACATGATACAACTATTTTTCAACATTGTTTAAAAGTCAGTTTTAAAGGACATGAATGTATAATCAACGTTGTATCAAAGTCTTGTGCCTGCTGGGGACATTCCTCCATAAAATAGACAAAAAGCTTTGATAAATTTCTATATTACTCAAAAGAGAAAATTGTTTTGTTTGATAAAGTTCTACCCAAACAGTTATTGAAGTGGCTGGACAGGACAGAAAAAATAAGATATATATTCATGTATATATTTTTTTGCAAATCAAAGTATATTTTATTGGTATTATTTGTTTGTTTTATTTAACTTGGTATTTAAAAGTTTACGTTTCAATAACATGTTGAAATATCCGAGAAATACAAGTTAATTGCATTTGAAAGTGTATGCTTGCGTTATTATTATGATGTATTATCATTACATTAGTGGTTAATTTGGTTAAAAAAAATAATGTTTTGATAATTTGTAGGTCAATATGTCGTCGAGCAAAATTTGTTATCGGCCCAGGTCTACAGAGGGGCGGTGGCAAATGTAGGCCAACAGGAAGTAAAACAAAAAATAAGAGCGCTGGACAGGAAATAACACAAATTACATGACACATAACAATAAACAATAACAAAACATCATTATTGTATTTCTTGTTGACAGATAGGCATCATGCATTTTTTTTACATTCTTGTCACAGTGTAAAGAAATAATGACAATTATCTTTGGGTGCCGTTAAAAGCGCAAAAAAAAAAAAAAACTCTACAAGATGATTGATTTGTGTGGCTTTAAAGGGGAACTGCACTTTTTGGGGAATTTTGCCTATCGTTCACAATCATTACAAGAGACAAGAAGACAAAGGTTGGTTTTTTTTTGCATTCTAACATGTAAAAATGGTCTTGTTCTTGGTGGCTCACAATGCAGCTAATGGGAGCAATCAATTCTACCTTGAAAATGCATTCAAAAACCGTCAACAATACTTAATTTAAAGGCCTACTGAAACCCACTACTACCGACCACGCAGTCTGATAGTTTATATATCAATGATGAAATCTTAACATTGCAACACATGCCAATACGGCCGGGCTAACTTATAAAGCACAATTTTAAATTTCCCGCCACACTTCCGGTTGAAAACGTCTATGTATGATGACGTATGCGCGTGACATAAACGGTTGATACGGTAGTATTGGTACCCCATTGAATACTATACAAAAAAGCTCTGTTTTCATTTCAAAATTCCACAGTATTCTGGACATCAGTGTTGGTGAATCTTTTGCAATTTGTTTAAAGAACAATGGAGACTGCAAAGAAGAAAGTTGTAGGTGGGATCGGTGTATTAGCGGCGGACTACAGCAACACAGCCAGGAGGACAGAGATGGATAGCAGACGCGTTAGCCGCCGAACTCACCTTAACTTCCTCCGTCTCGCCGACCGCATCTGTGATCGGGTGAAGTCCTTCGTCGTACCGTCGATTGCTGGAACGCAGGTGAGCACGGGTGTTGATGAGCAGATGAGGGCTGGCTGGCGTAGGTAGATAGCTAATGTTTTTAGCATAGCTCTGTGAGGTCCGGTTGCTAAGTTAGCTTCAATGGCGTCGTTAGCAACAGCATAGTTAACCTTCGCCAGGCTGGAAAGCATTAACCGTGTATTTACATGTCCATGGTTTAATAGTATTGTTGATCTTCTGTCTATCCTTCCAGTCAGGGATTTATTTATTTTGTTTCTATATGCAGTTAAGCACGATGCTATCACGTTAGCTCCGTAGCTAAAGTGTTTCGTCGATGTATTGTCGTGGAGATAAAAGTCACTGTGAATGCGTTCTCGACTCTCATTTTCAAGAGGATATAGTATCCGAGGTGGTTTAAAATACAAATCCGTGATCCACAATAGAAAAAGGAGAGAGTGTGGAATCCAATGAGCCAGCTTGTACCTAAGTTACGGTCAGAGCGAAAAAGGATATGTCTTGCACTGCATTCTAGTCCTTCACTCTAACGTACCTCATCCACGAATCTTTCATCCTCACTCAAATGAATGGGGTAATCGTCGCTTTCTCGGTCCGAATCGCTCTAGCTGCGTTGAAAACAATAGGAAAATGTGAGGAGCCTTTCAACTGACTACGTCACGCTACTTCCGGTAGGGGCAAGGCTTTTTTTTATCAGATACCAAAAGTTGCGATCTTTATCGTCGTTGTTCTCTACTAAATCCTTTCAGCAAAAATATGGCAATATCGCGAAATGATCAAGTATGACACATAGAATGGATCTGCTATCCACGTTTAAGTAAAAAAAATTAATTTCAGTAGGCCTTTAAGTTCCGTAACCTGTATAATAACCAAGCTGTAGCGGTATTGTTATTTCAAGAGCGAACACTGAGGAACTTTTTTATAGCGTAGTAACACATCGGCGTGCTTCGGTATTAGCTGTATAAGCTAGCTACGGAAAAAGATAAGCTAGCTTCTACGTCAGCACGAAACGCGTTTTGAGTTTGTAATGCACAAAACAATGCGATAAGACATTAATCTGTACTGACTGAAAAACATGAACAATCATATCACAGCATCTTTAAAATATTAGCCCACATTTCACGTTTTGTTAGTACACAGCTAGCCAGACAGCGTATGCTGTCTGTCATGATACATGCTTGACGTGCTGCGTGTATCATGATCAATATGAAGTGTGACTCACTCGATGGACAGTTGTCTGTTTGGTCCAGCTGACCGGGGACATTATTTTCCGGTTTATTTGGGTAAGCCAGTGTTTTTCAACCTTTTTTGAGCCAAGGCACATTTTTTGAGTTGGAAAAATCCGGAGCCACACCGCCAGCAGAAATCATTAAAAAACGAAACTCAGTTGACAGTAAAAAGTCATTGTCGCAATTGTTGGATATGACTTTAAACCATAACCAAGCATGCATCACTATAGCTCTTGTCTCAAAGTAGGTGTACTGTCACCACCTGTCACATCACACCGTGACTTATTTTGACTTTTTTGCTGTTTTCCTGTGTGTAGTGGTTTAGTTTTTGTCTTGCACTCCTATTTTAATGGCTTGTTCTCTTTTTTTGGTATTTTCCTGGAGCAGTTTCATGTCTTCCTTTGAGCGATATTTCCCGCATCTACTTTGTTTTAGCAGTCAAGAATATTTCAGTTGTTTTCATCCTTCTTTGTGGGGACATTGTTGATTGTCATGTCATGTTCGGATGCACATTGTGGACGCCATCTTTGCTCCACAGTAAGTCTTTGCTGTCGTCCAGCATTCAGTTTTTGTTGACTTTGTAGCCAGTTCAGTTTTAGTCTCGTTCTGCGTAGCCTTCCCTAAGCTTCAATGCCTTTTCTTAGGGGCACTCACCCTTTGTTTATGTTTGGTTTAAGCATGAGACACCTTTTTACCTGCACACTGCCTCCCGCTGTTTCCGACATCTACAAAGCAATTAGCTACCGGCTGCCACATACTGATATGGAAGAGTATTACACGGTTACTCTGCCGAACTCTAGACCAGGGGTGTCAAACGTACGGCCCGAGGGCCGGATCAGGCCCGCGAACAGGTTTTATCCGGCCCGCAGGATGAGTTTGCCAAGTATAAAAATTAACCGGAAATTTTTGAATGAAAGAAACAGCTGTTCTAAATGTGTCCACTGGATGTCGCAATAGCAATTCTTTGTATCTTTGTAGATGACGCTACATATGTACAAAATAAAGCACATGTTAGTGCACCAGTCGAGGTAAATGATCAAACTACATAAATAACATCCTGTAATTTGATTTTGATTAGGGATGTCCGATAATGGCTTTTTGCCGATATCCGATATGCCGATATTGTCCAACTCTTTAATTACCGATACCGATATCAACCGATACCGATATCAACCGATATATACAGTCGTGGAATTAACACATTATTATGCCTAATTTGGATAACCAGGTATGGTGAAGATAAGGTACTTTTTTAAAAAATGAATCAAATAAAATAAGATAAATAAATTAAAAACATTTTCTTGAATAAAAAAGAAAGTAAAACAATATAAAAACAGTTACATAGAAACTAGTAATTAATGAAAATTTGTCAAATTAACTGTTAAAGGTTAGTATTATTAGTGGACCAGCAGCACGCACAATCACGTGTGCTTACGGACTGTATCCCTTGCAGACTGTATTGATATATATTGATATATAATGTAGGAACCAGAATATTAATAACAGAAAGAAACAACCCTTTTGTGTGAATGAGTGTGAATGAGTGTAAATGGGGTGGGTTGGTGCACTAATTGTAAGTGTATCTTGTGTTTTTTATGTTCATTTAATTTTAAAAAAATAAAATTAAAATAAAAAAATGATACTGATAACAAAAAAACCGATACCGATAATTTCCGATATTACATTTTAACGCATTTATCGGCCGATAATATCGGCAGACCGATATTATCGGACATGTCTAATTTTGATATAATTTTTTTATCTTGATTAACACCAATGAGTTGACTGATGAATATTATCATATCATTTATTCAGAAAATATAAATAACGACAAATAAACTATTAATCGTAACATGTAAGTGTAAAAAAAAAAAAAAAAAACATTAGGATTTTTTACAATTTTAGAATATGCTTGTTCTATTTTTAAACAAAGAAAACAATCTGAAGTTGTCTTTATTTTTAAGTTATCGTGCCGTGATTCTACCAGTCCGGCCCACTTGGGAGTAGATTTTTCTCCATTTGGCCCCCCATCTAAAATGAGTTTGACACCCCTGCTCTAGACAGCACCGACACTCAACAACAACACATAATTTGCAGACTATAATTACTGGTTTGCAAAAAATATTCATTTGTCCAAAAATAGTCCTCTTAGTAGTCTGTTACCAAGTCTGCCATCATTAGAACACACACATGCTTTTGTTTCCGGGATTAGGAACACACAGTTGTTTCCAGAAGTCGGAAATGCACTGCTATACAAACAGAAATAAATGCGTTGAGAAATTAGTTTTGGAAATGATTAAAATGATCAAAATGCGGTAAATATTGTACATATTACATTATGAACGTGTCTGTTACTACATTATATACATACTTGCAGTGTGTATATAAAAGGCTACAATGGTGACTCCTATCTTTCAAGCGTTTTTTATCATCTTTAAGACCAAAAAAATATGTTTGTCTCTCATAATGATTGTGAACGACAGGCAAAATTCCCCAAAAAAGTACAATTCCTCTTTATGTTGTATTATTTGATATTTTTGTTATGAAGGCACACAATAAAGTCAAGACACCGGCCTGACAGTTACGCACTCAGCGTGGTTGATGCGCAAATTATTCATTGATTTTCACACAATCCCGTTAATTCATGTATTAAAGCCAGCATATCTTTTCACATCCCCGTGTGTTCCAAGCAGAGCTCAGCGAGGGAGTATGATATTATAACATCCAGCGGCCCGCCGTTATGAAAACATCATTCCGTTCATTGATCCGTCTTATGTATCCACACGCTCGGCGATTTGAAAGATTAGATGGATTGGAAGGCATGATCAACGGCGAGGATGACCCCGGGAAGGGGATTGCTTCATCAAACAGAGCCTGCAGACAGACATGTTATGATATGATATGATATGAGAGCAGCGAATATGATCTGCCGGCATTTACTCCCAAACACACCCAGTGCCGTGCATGCAGAAGTTGTTGCCAGGTGACAGCAACAGTAAACATCATCACACCTCCTTGTCAAGTGTGTCATAATTATCATAAATATCATCAGTGTGGCGCATTGCTGTTGCATGTTCATGCAACCTTTTGGACGATGATGTCATCAAATAGTAAATGGTCGGCAACACTTGTGAAGAAATTAACGCAGATGACAAACAATTGTGTTTGAAGCACCTGACAACATAACATTGAAGAATAAATGAGTAGTAAAACATATTTGATTTTAATGCAAGCTTAAAGGCCTACTGAAACCCACTACTACCGACCACGCAGTCTGATAGTTTATATGTCAATGATGAAATCTTAACATTGCAACACATGCCAATACGGCCGGGTTAAATTAGTAAAGTGCAATTTTAAATTTCCCGCAAAATATCCTGCTGAAAACGTCTCGGTATGATGACGTTTGCGCGTGACGTCACGGATTGTAGCGGACATTTTGGGACAGCATTGTGGCCAGCTATTAAGTCGTCTGTTTGCATCGCAAAATTCCACAGTATTCTGGACATCTGTGTTGGTGAATCTTTTGCAATTTGTTTAATGAACAATGAAGACAGCAAAGAAGAAAGTTGTAGGTGGGAAGCGGTGTATTAGCGGCCGGCTGCCGCAACACAAACACGTAGCCGGTGTTTCATTGTTTACATTCCCGAAATATGACAGTCAAGCTTTACCATTGGCCTGTGGAGAACTGGGACAACATAGACTCTTACCAGGAGGACTTTGAGTTGGATACACATTGGCCTGTGTAGAACTGGGACAACAGAGACTCTTACCAGGAGGACTTTGAGTTGGATACGCGGTACCGTGAGTACGCAGCTGCGGCTAACAAACATTTGATCGCTTGCCCGTACGTGCGTGCCGCTATGTGCATGTCACGTACGTAACTTTGGGGAAATATATGTGCTGTATGAACTTTACGGAGGTGAACGGTACTTTGGGCTGTGGGATTGAGTGTGTTGTGCGGGTGTTTGATTTGTATTGGCGGGTTATATGGACGGGAGGGGGGAGGTGTTTGTTATGTGGTATTAATTTGTGGCATATTAAATATAAGCCTGGTTGTGTTGTGGCTAATAGAGTATATATATGTCTTGTGTTTATTTACTGTTTTAGTCATTCCCAGCTGAATATCAGGTCCCACCCGCCTCTCACAGCATCTTCCCTATCTGAATCCCTTCCACTGCCCTCTAATCCTTCACTCTCACTTCCCTCATCCACAAATCTTTCATCCTCGCTCAAATTAATGGGGTAATCGTCGCTTTCTCGGTCCGAATCGCTCTCGCTGCTGGTGGCCATGATTGTAAACAATGTGCAGATGTGAGGCGCTCCACAACCTGTGACGTCACGCTACTTCCTGTACAGGCAAGGCTTTTTTATCAGCGACCAAAAGTTGCCAACTTTATCGTCGATGTTCTCTACTAAATCCTTTCAGCATAAATATGGCAATATCGCGAAATGATCAAGTTTGACACATAGAATGGACCTGCTATCCCCGTTTAAATAAGAAAATCGCATTTCAGTAGGCCTGTCAGTGTGTGGGATCACTTGTTTTTGTATTCATGTTGTTGTGTGCATGTGCGAATGTTATCCTGATTATGACAACCCGACAATTAAAACAAAATCTAAAATGTGCCCCAACATATCATAGGTGCATTTTTTTTAATTTCCGTATTCATATCCAAAAGCTAAGATTACTTTTTTTTATTGTTATTCTTCTTCAGAGACACGCTGAAGGCTTACACACACACATATCCATCCATCCATCCCTTTTCTACCGCTTATCCCTTTCGGGGTCGCGGGGTTTGCTGGAGCCTATCTCAGCTACAATCGGGCGGAAGGCGGGGTACATCCTGGACAAGTCGCCACCTCATCGCAGGGCCAACACTGATAGAGAGACAACATTCACACTCACATTTACACACTAGGGCCAATTTAGTGTTGACAATCAACCTATCCCCAGGTGCTCGTCTTTGGAGGTGGGAGGAAGCCGGAGGGAACCCACGCAGTCACGGGGAGAACATGCAAACTCCACACAGAAAGATCCTGAGCGCAGGATCGAACCCAGGACCTTCGTATTGTGAGGCAGATGCACTAACCCCTGCTCCACCGTGCTGCCCACACACACATATGCATCCACAAAATATATACACCACACACATACAGAGGGACGGGAATTGATAAGATTTTTCTGGTTTCGATTCTGCTTAAAAATGCGGTTCTTTATTGGTTCTCTCGTCGATTCTTATTTGGAAACAAAAGATAATATGATGGATTAGCATCAATTTTGTTTAGTTAATGTCATGTCTGTGTGATCATGTTTTGTTTTAGTTATGTTCGGGGTTTTTTTTGGACTATTTGTGCACTCCTGTTTTGTCACCATGACAACCGATTAGTTGCACCTGTTTTCACGTTCGGTCTCACACACCTGTTGTCAATCATGTCTGTATTATTTAAGTCCATTGTTTTCAGTTAGTCTGCCGGGCGACGTCACACGTTATCATCACTCTGCTTCATGCCATGTTCACAGTCCCATGCCAAGTAAGTTTTTGTTTCATGTTTATAGTTTTTTGCCTTTGTGCAAGTCTTTTGTTTTCATTAGCCAAGTTTTGTACCTCCGCCATGGTGCGCGCCTTTCGTTTGTTCTTTTTTGATAGTGTTAAATCATGTACTTACATTCACGTCTTGCCCGCGCCAACTTTCCGTTGCCTTCCGGGAAAACAAACCCCAAAGACCAAGTCTTGACAGTTAATAGCTAACATGACCTTACAAAGCCACCCTTGAGGTATATACAGTTATGTTGTGCTAAAATGAATAACATAAATTAATAATGAATATGCTTCTTAAATAAACTGTCAACAAAATTAAAGCGCAAATGAAAAAACAGCGTCATCATTTTTGCGCTTAAGAAACTTCTCTATGACTTTAGCCCCAGACTTCTTCTGTTTGTTTGCTATTGTCATTACTGCCACTAGTGGTGGAAAAGTGTATTACAACTGAGTACCACTGCGGCCCATACGGACCACAGCTAAGACATTTTTTTTAGCGACCCAACAATGTGATCGGCCCTTTGTTTAAGAAACTGTGACTTAATAAATATGATAAGTTACTAAGATTCTTCACAAAGAAAAAAGATTGTGTTTTCCCAGAACAATCAGACTTTTTTAACATGAATGAAAAAAATCAACGGCCTTCAATTGTAGCTTTTAAAGGTTGAATGTAACGAATGGAATATGTCTACTGGGGGGAAAAAGCTACTATTGCAGTCAAAATCTGAACCGTAGCATCTCCTGCTTGGACAACACTGTTTATTTTAAGACAAATAAACAAGAATGAATGTTTTGCATTGTTCTGCTCGAACAAATACCCGTGAATGCAGTCCTTGAACAGCGGTTATGGGTTTAAAGTGTCATTTTTACAGGTTTTTTTGTTATCGTGGTTTGACAAGTGTGTCGTGTTTTGTTTTTTCGCAAATAAGTTGGGCCTGTGAGGGTGCTTCTCTCTCACTGACAGGTTGATAATGATACTTTTTAAAATAGAAAATGAGAATTTAGCATTTCACCGCCTGACTCATCCCCCATTGCAGCCATGAAAAATCATTTTCCCACCACACCATCAAAATGTGGAGATTATTGCTTGCAGAGATAGGCTAGTCCTGGGATGGCGTTGTAGTATCTGCTAGGATGTCACCACAACTGGTCAAGCAAAGAGTTGTGATGATGAATTAGTATCAGCTGGGCAGACTGGCGCCCAGAAGAGCTCTTACTTACATGTATGCTGTGGGGATGTTTGTCCTTGTTTGTGACAACAGATACACATAAAAACATGATTATCTAATCCCTACACTTAGGTTTACCCCTTTGGGCCATCTGATGTTGTTGCCATTGCGGGGGCGGGCTGTATCCACGCACAGCAAGGATGATGAAGCCTGAGTTGCAAGACTCTGCAGGCAGTTTGCGAGCAATGTTTTAACCGAGCATGAAAAACAGGCCTTAAAGTGAAATTTTGTGACAGCTATTCGCCGCTCTTGCTTCAGCGCAAAACCGTGAATCTGGTCACAGAATTGAAAACGTACAATCTGAGCGTGTCACATGCAATTTGAGAATCACACCCAACTAAACAAAGTGCATTCAAAAGAATGAGGTAAACTTCTGCACGTATCATTATATTAGGGCAGGCCTAGGGACGGGTATGGTTCACATTTGAACTGATACCGTACCAGTTTCCACTACATGGGAAGCGATACCGTTACTCAACGGTACCACTTTTTGGTGCGTTTGTCTGTGTTAATAAATGTTAATTGCTTGACAATAAAATGTTAGTTTTAAATGTAACATTTTAAAATGAGCTGACTATGAGAACTGTGCTGTCCAGTTTTACTATAACATTTCTGAGTATCATTTGCAATGCAGTTGCATTTCCAAGACATTAAAGGCCTACTGAAACCCACTACTACCGACCACGCAGTCTGATAGTTTATATATCAATGATGAAATCTTAACATTGCAACACATGCCAATACGGCCGGGTTAACTTATAAAGTACAATTTTAAATTTCCTGCTGAACTTCCGGTTGAAAACGTTTATGTATGATGACGTATGCACGTGACGTCAATCGTTGAAACGGAAGTATTCGGACCCCATTGGATCCAATACAAAAAGCTCTGTTTTCATCTCAAAATTCCACAGTATTCTGGACATCTGTGTTGGTGAATCTTTTGCAATTTGTTTAATGAACATGGGATCGGTGTATTAGCGACGGACTACAGGAACACAACCAGGAGGACTTTGAGATGGATAGCAGACGTGCTAGCCGCGCTAGCCGCGCTAGCCGCGCTAGCCGCGCTAGCCGCGCTAGCCGCGCTAGCCGGCGACCTCACCTTGACCTCCTCCTCCGTCTCCGGGCCGCCGACCGCATCTATGATCGGGTGAAGTCCTTCGTCGCACCGTCGATCGCTGGAACGCAGGTGAGCACGGGTGTTGATGAGGGCTGGCTGGCGTAGGTGGATAGCTAATGTTTTTAGCATAGCTCTGTGAGGTCCGGTTGCTAAGTTAGCTTCAATGGCGTCGTTAGCAACAGCATTGTTAAGCTTCGCCAAGCTGGAAAGCATTATCCGTGTATTTACAGGTCTTTGGTTTAATAGTATTGTTGATTTTCTGTCTATCCTTCCAGTCAGGGGATTATTTATTTTGTTTCTATCTGCAGTTAAGCACGATGCTATCATGTTAGCTCCGTAGCTAAAGTGCTTCGCCGATGTATTGTAGTGGAGATAAAAGTCACTGTGAATGTCCATTTCGCGTTCTTGACTCTCGGTTTCAAGAGGATATAGTATCCGAGGTGGTTTAAAATACAAATCTGTGATCCACAATAGAAAAAGGAGAGAGTGTGGAATCCAATGAGCCATATTGTACCTAAGTTACGGTCAGAGCGAAAAAAGATGCGTCCTGCACTGCACTCTAGTCCTTCACTCTAACGTTTCTCATCCACGAATCTTTCATCCTCGCTCAAATTAATGGGGTAACCGTCGCTTTCTCGGTCCGAATCGCTCTCGCTGCATTGAAAACAATGGGGAAATGTGAGGAGCCTTTCAACCTTTGACGTCACGCTACTTCCGGTAGAGGCATGGCTTTTTTTTATCAGCGACCAAAAGTTGCAACTTTATGGTCGATGTTCTCTACTAAATCCTTTCAGCAAAAATATGGCAATATCGCGAAATGATCAAGTATGACACATAGAATGGATCTGCTATCCCCGTTTAAATAAAAAAAATTCATTTCAGTAGGCCTTTAAATGGCAGTACTGTGGTATATTGTCTAACTAGGAAGTAGCTTTTTCCATGAAACTGAATGTGTGATGTTGCGCCCTACAAAATGTTTAAACTGTAAGTATTGTGCTTATTACACACTAGCTGTTTAATTCTAACATCTTAGTTGTAGTTGTCATTACCACATTTGGAGCGGTTGAAATCGCCACGTAAAATTGCTGTTTAGCAGCCTGTCTATGGCAAATACAAATTAGCATCAAATTAGCGCATTTTGAAAGAGTCTTACTTTATGTTTGAGCATTTAGTACCAAGCATACGCGCTTTGTTGGTGTTGAAAATCCTGGGTACTTTCTATTTGTTCATAAATTTTAACTCATTTTGATGACAGAATCTAATTTTAAAATGAGCTGACTGTTATAACTACTGTCCATTTGTCATATTTTGTTTTATTATCACATTTATGAGTCTCATTATGACATTAAGTTGTAATTTAGTTGCAAGTCCGAGACGTTTATGACGTGTTGGCTAGTCAGTTCAGTCTTTGCTGAATCTAGTCTTTTGTTTGCAGCCTGCAGCTGTTTGATTGTACCGTGCATCTTAGTTGTACTTTTCATTACCGAATTTGGTGTTGAAATCGCCATGTAAAATCGCTAATGCTAATAGTAGGCTGTCTATGGCAAGTCCAATGCAAACTAGCATCAAGCTAGCACACTTTGAAAGAGTGGAGCATTACTTTACGTTTGAACGTTTTCTACCAAGCATACTTGCTTTGTTGAGGGTAAAAAATGTAACATTACTTAGAGGGAGTTTGGCTGAGTCTGCCTGCTTAAGGGATAGTTTCTTTGAGCCGATGTTTAATTTGCAACAGGATGTGACCAGTCTGCAGCCGGACGTGACGTCACATGCAACAAAGGTATCGAAATAGGGCACCGTTTGATTTTAGGCGAATCGATAATTCGGTCATGCCTATAAAAGTACAAAATTCGATACCCACCCCCAGGCAGGGTGTCCAAAGTGTTTTGATGGTCCGCAGCATATTTTCGAAATAAATCAAACACAATAACAACAATATAAATGTAAATTAAAAGGCAACATAAGAATGAATGAGAAAAGTTATGTTAATACTAATTAGGGGTGTCGTGATTCAGATATCGGTTCGGTATCAGCAAAAAAACTAATATTGGATGATATCGGTTTGCATCTAAAATGTCTGATACAAGCAGTCCTTCAGCGTGTGTATTTGTGCAAAACTGGACAACCAGTGAACATCTAAATGTCCTCCAATAAGCACACAAAGTTGGTGTTTTCTTGTATTTTATCCAAGTCATTTACAAAAGGTAAACATGGTAGGCTATAGTACACGTACGTAATAAGTGTCCTTAATTTAACAATATTGCATTCTAAAACAGCACATTTGTCAATATAAACAAGTATCAAATAATCACAGTCGCATATTACTTACACATACAAAGTTTCCAAGGCAGAAGAGCGTAACACAAAGTATCCAGTAACAAACGTTTCCGCATCTTTTCAACTTGCAACATCATGAGCTCAACTCGGGCACCCCGAGAGCCCATCCCACAAACAGTAGGTGTGGTGCCCAGGGAACCAGGGGCCACCGCCCCCACGCAGCCATGCCGGACAGTGACAGGAACCCCAGAGCCTGGCCCACCGCGCCGCCCACAAGGGCCAGCAGCACGCCGCAGACAGACGCACCCGGCAGAGGACAAGGCACGAGAAAAGCAGGGGGCAGCCAGACCCCAAGCCAGCGAGAGACCACACCCCACACGGACAGAAAGGCGGGACGCCCCGCCCGAGGGGCCCGGAGATCCCCCGCAACCGGACGGGAAGACCGCCCCCGCCCCACCGGCAACAGGGCCCCCACGAGAATCCCCCCCCCCCCCCCCCTCCGGAGAGCGCGGCGAGGCCAGCCCACGGCCACCCCACCCAAGCCGGCCGCCACAGGACCACCCAGCACGGGGCCACAGGAATCACCCACCCTACCCGCAGGGACCCCAACGATGGAGATGGAACAACCAGCAACCGCCCCGCCGAGTCCCCCCCCTGAGGTAGGGGAATAAATAAATAAAATAAATAAATACATAATAATAATAATAATAATAATAATAATAATAATATTAATCAAATATATTTTAAAAAATAAGAATAAATAAATAATTAAATCTATTTATTTAAAAAAAAAAAGAATTAAAAGAAGATCACAGACATGCTGACACACAAGGTCGCTACCCCAACAACTGGCCGACTCGCAGCACCTCGGAATACCCTGCAGCACCAAGCTACCACAGTAGACGCAGGGACCAGACCCAGCAGGCCCCAACCAAGACGGGCACCCGGAAGGGATGGACGGTGGGACCCAGGAGCTCCAGACACGCAGTCCGGATGCAGTAGCCTGAGGCGCCGACCCCCACCCGACAGGCAGGCCCAGAACGTACCCCCAGAAATATACATACATATATATATACATACACATAAACATACACATGTACACATACACACACATACACATGCATACACATACACATATATATACATACATACATACATACATACATACATACATACATACATACATACATACATACATACACACACACACACATACACATACATATACACTGTTTGTCAGCCCCGACAACCACCACGCGCGCGCGCTGCCACCAGTCACAACATCAGCCACCTCCCTTTAACTTATCTTTAAACACCTTTAACTTGTTAAAAATATTAACTATATGTGTTAAACATGCTTGTATTATCTTTAAACACCTTTAACGTGTTAACAATATTGACTATATGTGTTAAACATGCTTGTATTATCTTTAAACACCTTTAACTTGTTAACAATATTGACTATATGTGTTAAACATGCTTGTATTATCGTTAAACACCTTTAACTTGTTAACAATATTAACTATATGTGTTAAACATGCTTGCATTATCTTTAAACACCTTTAACTTGTTAACAATATTAACTATATGTGTTAAACATGCTAGTATTATCTTTAAACACCTTTAACTTGTTAACAATATTAACTATATGTGTTAAACATGCTTGCATTATCTTTAAACACCTTTAACTTGTTAACAATATTGACTATATGTGTTAAACATGCTTGTATTATCGTTAAACACCTTTAACTTGTTAACAATATTAACTATATGTGTTAAACATGCTTGCATTATCTTTAAACACCTTTAACTTGTTAACAATATTAACTATATGTGTTAAACATGCTAGTATTATCTTTAAACACCTTTAACTTGTTAACAATATTAACTATATGTGTTAAACATGCTTGCATTATCTTTAAACACCTTTAACTTGTTAACAATATTAACTATATGTGTTAAACATGCTTGTTTTATCTTAAAACACCTTTAACTTGTTAACAATATTAACTATATGTGTTAAACATGCTTGCATTATCTTTAAACACCTTTAACTTGTTAACAATATTGACTATATTTGTTAAACATGCTTGTATTATCTTTAAACACCTTTAAAGAACTTGTTAACAATATTAACTGTATGTGTTAAACATGCTTGTATTATCTTTAAACACCTTTAACTTGTTAACAATATAAACTATTTGTGTTAAACATGCTTGCATTATCTTTAAACACCTTTAACTTGTTAACAATATTAACTATATGTGTTAAATATGCTTGTATTATCTTTAAACACCTTTAACTTGTTAACAATATTAACTACATGTGTTAAACATGCTTGCATTATCTTTAAACACCTTTAACTTGTTAACAATATTAACTATATGTGTTAAACAAACTTGCATTATCTTTAAACACCTTTAACTTGTTAACAATATTGACTATATGTGTTAAACATGCTTGTATTATCTTTAAACACCTTTAACTTGTTAACAATATTAACTATATGTGTTAAACATGCTTGCATTATCATTAAACACCTTTAACTTGTTAAGAATATTAACTATATGTGTTAAACAAGCTTGTATTATCTTTAAACACCTTTAACTTGTTAACAATATTAACTATATGTGTTAAACATGCTTGTATTATCTTTAAACACTTTTAACTTGTTAACAATATTAACTATATGTGTTAAACATGCTTGTATTATCTTTAAACACCTTAACTTATCTTTAAACACCTTTAACTTGTTAACAATATTAATTATATGTGTTAAACATGCTTGTATTATCTTTAAACACCTTTAACTTGTTAACAATATTGACTATATGTGTTAAACATGCTTGCATTATCTTTAAACACCTTTAACTTGTTAACAATATTGACTATATGTGTTAAACATGCTTGTATTATCTTTAAACACCTTTAACTTGTTAACAATATTAACTATATGTGTTAAACATGCTTGCATTATCTTTAAACACCTTTAACTTATCTTTAAACACCTTTAACTTGTTAACAATATTAACTATATGTGTTAAACATGCTTGTATTATCTTTAAACACCTTTAACTTGTTAACAATATTAACTATATGTGTTAAACATGCTTGTATTATCTTTAAACACATTTAACTTGTTAACAATATTAACTATATGTGTTAAACATGCTTGCATTATCTTTAAACACCTTTAACTTGTTAACAATACTAACTATATGTGTTAAACATGCTTGTATTATCTTTAAACCCCTTTAACTTATTAACAATATTAACTATATGTGTTAAACATGCTTGTATTATCTTTAAACACCTTTAACTTGTTAACAATATTAACTATATGTGTTAAACATGCTTGCATTATCTTTAAACACCTTTAACTTGTTAACAATACTAACTATATGTGTTAAACATGCTTGTATTATCTTTAAACACCTTTAACTTATTAACAATATTAACTATATGTGTTAAACATGCTTGTATTATCTTTAAACACCTTTAACTTGTTAACAATATTAACTATATGTGTTAAACATGCTTGTATTATTTTTAAACACCTTTAACTTGTTAACAATAGTAACTACATGTGTTAAACATGCTTGTATTATCTTTAAACACCTTTAACTTGTTAACAATATTAACTATATGTGTTAAACATGCTTGCATTATCATTAAACACCTTTAACTTGTCAACAAAAACATATATTTCATAAATAAGTAAATATAAATTATATATATGATTGAGGTAGATCCCCACGACTTGATCAATTGAAAAGTAGCTCGCCTGCAGAAAAAGTGTGGGCATCCCTGACCTAAGATGTACAGACGGTTGGTTCGCCCTACACCACAGACACACAAGGTCGTTTCTGGCCAAAAGTACATACTGGCCATGTGTGGGCTGCATTTCTCAGTAGCTAATCACAATTTGAGCAAGGACTTTTAACAATATGCATGGATGTTTGTGAGTATCAGTGTCCAGGAGTCAGTTAAAACACACCAGTAGCTCTATTCTATAAACAGAAGCCCTGTTTTATTCAGTTTGATATTATCAGCACCAAACCAGACCCAACACACACTCACTCCCACCATCCACCTGTCATAACCAGCTGGCAGATACACCTGGCTCACCGGAATTGGCCCCCCAGAAAAGTTGCCATAGCAACCATATGGCGTTGGCCTGGCATTGGTGGGCATTGTCATGGCAACGGCTGAAGAGACAAGTGGGCAATGCCCAAAGCTGGCTGGCTGAGCTGGAGCTGGAACACGAGCTCACACACATAAATCTGACATACTTCTGCCCTTGTGAGGACCTGAAGACCACCAAGCTCAGTTTTAGTTTGTCTTACTCACCCACTCACACGCTACTAGCGGTGGTAAGTTACGTCTGTAGCCTCAGATTTCCTGGGGTAGGCTGACAGAAACGTGGCTGCCAATTCACGTCAATGGCTTCTCTGACCACCCCCAAACATTCATTGACATTTATGTACCAGTGTGGGATGCACTGGGGGCAAAGTGTCTTGCCCAAGGATGACTGGTTGGTCAGGGACAGAGTTAAGTAGGGTAAAAAAAAAACGTCTTAAGTGCAGGGGTGTCAAATATACGGCTCGCAGGCCTGACAGGTTTAATCCAGCCTGAGGTCTCCAAGATGAGTTTGCCAAGTCAGCTGCAATTTTTTATTTAACAAAACGGCTGTTCTTTTTGTGTCCACTGGGTTTCGCAGTAGCAATTCAAGTGTAGGACACATGACACTACTTAAAGACAACGTGTCAGCTGACTGGATTGGCTGACAAGAAGAAATCAGGGCAGGTGCAAGCAATCATCTGCTCCTGTTGTGGCTGGCAGTAGATGGCGGTAGACTGATGCAGTATCGACGCACATGACCTTTTTTTATTGTAAATGATCCACTCAACAGATGAAATGACGGTAACGGTAAGATGCAAAGACTTAAGTCAACAGGACCATCATCTTTGTAGTTCGAGTTCCGTGCAGCGCTTGCAATTGCTTGATGTCGTGATGTGCACCCTTAACTCCATTGTAAAAATGTGTGTTTCTACATTTGTTGTATTTTTTATGCTTAAATATACCATGTTCACATTGGTTAAGTTTGTAGTTATGGTACTTTGATTTCAGCTATGGTGTCATGTTGACAATTGTTTTGTAAATATTATAATTGTAATATTGGAATGATGATAAATTTGTGGCAAATTTGTGTTGTGGCAGTTGCGGATTTCACATATACGGCGGTTTGAGGAAACTTTCGGTTGCTTTTCCAAATACGTTTTTAATAGTGAACTGCCAACATGAGCATGCTAAACATGAAGTGCTTAAAGTTTAATGGCACTCAACACTCAACACTGACACAAAGTCTCAGTTCATTGTGCTCTTCATGGTGTTTTTGAAACTGCACCAATTTTTCCCTCTGAATTTTCAATAAAATTGAAGTGTTTTCCAAGAAGATTATTTTTAATAAGTACATTTTCAGAATGTGCTTGTTGTATTTTTGGCCATAGTAAAACAAATACAACTATCTGAAGTTGTCTTTATTTTTAAGTTATTATGCCATGATTTTATCAGTCTGGCCCACTTTGGATTAGATTTTCCTCCATGTGGCCCCTGAGCTCAAATGAGTTTGACACCCCTGCTTTAGAGTGATCGGACTTGAGTTAAAGTAGTCCAAATAATAATTTGAGTAAGAGTAAGTATTCAGTGAAAAACAATTACTTAAGTACTAGGTAACTGGTGAGTAACTTCTGATTTATTTAGTAGCGATTTCTTATTGGTAATTGTAGTATATTCGTAGTTGAGAAACTTCTACACAATATGCACATTTTACAGTCACTTATGTTGTTATAACAAAGCTAATGCTAGCATATGTGTGGCTAAAACATAAAAAAACATCTACAACTTACCGCAACAACTTAGTTGGAAGTGTCATTCTTGTAGGCTGAAATGTGAACATTTCCACTGACACAGATGACAGGGTATGATATAAATATTATTTTTCATAGTTTGTAAGTAAAGTTAGAAGAGTTGTCATTGTTACAGTGTGTATTTTGAGCGAGGTCATTTGACTGCCAGGCTTCGTTTGATTGGTGAAAAGGAGTCAAAAGTCTCTAGTCTTTTGTTGGATTGGTGAAACAGAGTCATGTGACAGTGCCCGCTGGAAGAAGTCTCTCTTACAAGCCAAATGAATATAAGCCCTTGTGGAGGTTTCCCTCTTGTCGGGGGTTCTCCTAGCGGACAGATCTTCGTGAGCCCCGTAGACAGTTTGAATACAGTCCGTTTATTATCATACACACAAGTGCTCAGGACTTTTCAGTCAGGCGTGTCCATGCTTCCTCTCTCAGTCTTTTTGTGTGTGCGTCTTTCTGGTTCCAACTCCCAACTCCAACCACTTGTCTCGTCCCGGCTGCTGCTAATAAAGGCGACAGGTGATTAGATAACAAGGCCCATCTGGGCCATCTACTCATCTGTCGCTGTCTTCGAGGCCGGTCCTTGCACACCCCGCTCTGCGGCAGGCCCGCAGGCCACGCCCCCCTCCACAGCCCTATGATTGGATGATCTAAGGCAGGGGTGTCCAAACTTTTTCCAGTGAGGGCCGCATACCCAAATATTTAGGGATGTACATGAAAGATAATATAACCAGTACAAGGTAGGTCAATATATGGTAAACTATCAGAACAAAACATCCACATCTTTGGGTTGTAGGTAACAAAGCAATTTAGATTAATAATAGGGGTGTACAAGAATCACAATTCTTATTCATCCCGATTCTAAATCGATTCAAAAATGTATTCAATTTTTTTTTAAATATATAAAAATCAATTTGTAAAAATACATTTTAAGGCCATATCCATGCAACCCGAAGGCGCTTTTGTAACCTGTTACTTGTTTAGAAAAAGTTTCCTTGTTGCGAGAATCAGTTTGAATCGAGAATCGTGTTCAATCCATAATTGATTCTTAATCGAATCGTAACCCCAGGAATCGGATCTCATCGTTAGGTGCCCAAAGATTCACACCCTTATTAGTTAACGATTTTTTTTTATGATGATTGCCTTTTTTTAATTATTTTGTTCACCTTCTGGTAATTGTATACATTTGTAAAGAATTGCCTTGCATAAGACATTCCTTCTAAACATTCCTTGGTATTTGTACTATATTCTTAGTTGGGAAACTTCTGCACAACATGCACATTTTACAGTCACTTATGTTGTTATAACAAAGCTAATGCTAACATATGTGCAGCTAAAACATAAAAAACATTTACAACTTACCGCAACATCTTTTCTTAAGTTGGAAGTGGAACATTTCTACTGACACAGATGACAGGGCATGATATAAATGTTATTTTTGTATGTACAAACCCTGTTTCCATATGAAGTGGGAAATTGTGTTAGATGTAAATATAAACGGAATACAATGATTTGCAAATCCTTTTCAACCCATATTCAATTGAATGCACTACAAAGACAACATATTTGATGTTCAAACTCATAAACTTTTTTTTTTTTTTTTGCAAATAATAATTAACTTAGAATTTCATGGCTGCAACACGTGCCAAAATAGTTGGGAAAGGGCATGTTCACCACTGTGTTACATGGCCTTTCCTTTTAACAACACTCAGTAAACGTTTGGGAACTGAGGAGACACATTTTTTAAGCTTCTCAGGTGGAATTCTTTCCCATTCTTGCTTGATGTACAGCTTAAGTTGTTCAACAGTCCGGGGGTCTCCGTTGTGGTATTTTAGGCTTCATAATGCGCCACAGATTTTCAATGGGAGACAGGTCTGGACTACAGGCAGGCCAGTCTAGTACCCGCACTCTTTTACTATGAAGCCAAGTTGATGTAACACGTGGCTTGGCATTGTCTTGCTGAAATAAGCAGGGGCGTCCATGGTAACGTTGCTTGGATGGCAACATATGTTGCTCCAAAACCTGTATGTACCTTTCAGCATTAGTGGCGCCTTCACAGATGTGTAAGTTACCCATGTCTTGGGCACTAATACACCCCCATACCATCACAGATGCTGGCTTTTCAACTTTGCGCCTATAACAATCCGGATGGTTCTTTTCCTCTTTGGTCCGGAGGACACGACGTCCACAGTTTCTAAAAACAATTTGAAATGTGGACTCGTCAGACCACAGAACACTTTTCCACTTTGTATCAGTCCATCTTAGATGAGCTCAGGCCCAGCGAAGCCGACGGCGTTTCTGGGTGTTGTTGATAAACGGTTTTCGCCTTGCATAGGAGAGTTTTAACTTGCACTTACAGATGTAGCGACCAACTGTAGTTACTGACAGTGGGTTTCTGAAGTGTTCCTGAGCCCATGTGGTGATATCCTTTACACACTGATGTCGCTTGTTGATGCAGTACAGCCTGAGGGATCGAAGGTCACGGGCTTAGCCGCTTACGTGCAGTGATTTCTCCAGATTCTCTGAACCCTTTGATGATATTACGGACCGTAGATGGTGAAATCCCTAAATTCCTTGCAATAGCTGGTTGAGAAAGGTTTTTCTTAAACTGTTCAACAATTTGCTCACGCATTTGTTGACAAAGTGGTGACCCTCGCCCCATTCTTGTTTGTGAATGACTGATCATTTCATGGAATCTACTTTATACCCAATCATGGCACCCACCTGTTCCCGATTTACCTGTTCACCTGTGGGATGTTCCAAGTAAGTGTTTGATGAGCATTCCTCAACTTTCTTAGTATTTATTGCCACCTTTCCCAACTTCTTTGTCACATGTTGCTGGCATCAAATTCTAAAGTTAATGATTATTTGCAAAAAAAAAAAAAAGTTAATCAGTTTGAACATCAAATATGTTGTCTTTGTAGCATATTCAACTGAATATGGGTTGAAAATGATTCGCAAATCATTGTATTCCGTTTATATTTACATCTAACACAATTTCCCAAATCATATGTAAACGGGGTTTGTATGTTTGTAAGTAAACATTGAACATTGAACCTAACTAACCCCTTTGAGATATTACATTTATTTTAATCATTATTCTTCACTAATATTGTTATTATATGGCCAACAAAATCATTATGAAGGCTTTCACATGCCTAAAAATCTACCATATGTTGCAAGAGATATGTAGACATGATCATGACAGGACGCATGGGAACCATCAAAAACCGCGTGCAATCGTCGGCCATTTTGGTTCTCCGGTCCCATTTTTGGTGGGAAATGGTGCCAGTATAATTTTTCCTTATTTTTGTGGGACGTGTTCATTTTGTCTTTAGAATGGGAACAAATGGCACCCGGGCCACACTTTGAACACCCCTGATCTAAGGCTTTGGGGACCCATCCATTCATTGTCTACCGCTTGTCCCTTTCGGGGTGGCGAAGGAGGTGAAATTCCAGATTAGCGTTTCATGGCTGAAGCCCGTGGGCCCCTGTCAATCCTACTGACATACATACGCAAAGTCAAAGTTTATTTTTCACAAAAAAAAATCTCAAGTAACAGTAAAAAAATATTTGGCTTAAAACTACTCCGACAAGTACAATTTAGTTACTTTAGTTAATGTAGCAGAGTAAATGTTGAGGCACGTGATACTACTCACCTCTGGACTTGGACCTCCCCTATAAAATATATATATATATATATATATTTCTGACAATTTTAATATTTAGGTTTTTTGTATATGTTATATATTATTGTTGTTGTGTCCTTATACTAAACCCTCAATTTTCAGTTCCGTAAAAACCGAGTTAACCACATATTTCTATTGAAAACAAAATAAAAGGTGTGCAGCTTTTTTACTTTAAAGAAGGTTGGCAGCTTTTTGTGTATTTGAAACACCAACCCAGCGTGAGAGCGCCGCAACCAGTGTGGGAAAGCTGGCTCCAGTTGAAGTGTGGACTAATCCCGGCCGTGTCCCAGTGGCTGACTGGCCTATGTGGGAATAGCACGCATGAAGTGGCCAGGACAATGAAATACGGAATAAAAAGGTTTGCACTTGCAAAACTGGAAGACAATGCTGTGCTTGTTTGTGTAGCTTGTAGAGGATAATGTATTTTATTTGCTTTACTGTACGTGCACGTAGTCCCTTGTGGTCCCTTGAAAAACAGTCCCATATTTAGAAACTAAAGCATCTGAATTGAGCTGTCAAGGGACGCACTTTGTCTTGTATTTTTATTGCCGTGAAGGGAAAAAAAATAGTCTGTAAAATATTAATAGATTGCATCTAATGACAACAGTTTATTACAGACTAAGCCAATGGATGCCCGAGTGTCTGACCTTTCTGGAATCTGGGCATTCTTTTTGAGTTTGAGTTTGAGTTTGAGTTTATTTCGAACATGCAAGCATACAACATGATACATCACAATTTCCAGTTTCTCTTTTCAACATGTTCGAAAAGGAGTAGGAAGAAGCAGAGCTTATTTAATCCTACCCCTTTTCTTTACATAACAGTTGCTGAAACTTTTTTTATTCACTTCCTGTTCTCAATTTTTTCACAATAAACTCCATATGTAATCACAATGAAAATAAATAAATAAATAATAGTAAGAATTTAATAATAATAATTGGTGAAGAAAGTCATATTTCATATGATGAGATAAGTAAGATTACTTTAAGAATGAATGAATGAATGGATGAAATAAATTGAAAATGTTTGTCATGGTTCTTCTTCTTTGTACTTTGTAAACACTTTAAGTTTGAAGAGTTTCTTGAAGTGGATCATATTAGTACATTGTTTGATTGCTTTGCTTAATCCATTCCATAATTTAATTCCACATACTGATATACTGAAGGTCTTAAGTGTTGTACGTGCGTACAAATGTTTTAAATTACATTTTTCTCTAAGATTATATTTCTCCTCTTTTGTTGAGAAGAATTGTTGTATATTCTTGGGTAGCAGGTTATAGTTTGCTTTGTGCATAATTTTAGCTGTTTGCAAATTCACTATGTCGTGGAATTACAGTATCTTTGATTCAATAAATAAAGGGTTTGTATGTTCTCTATATCCAACATTATGTATTATTCTAACTGATCTTTTTTGTAACACCGTTAATGAATGAAGTGTACTTTTGTAATTATTTCCCCATATTTCTACACAGTAGCTCAGATATGGTAACACTAGTGAGCAGTATAGACTATGAAGTGATTTTTTGTCTAGAACATGTTTTGCTTTATTCATTATTGACGTGTTTCTTGCTACTTTTTTTGCCTTGGCTGTCACTCTGCTAGCTAAAGTTATCTGGCAATCAGACTCAATGTGACTTTTTACCACCATGACATTTTTTTCTTTTTGAACAAGGAGCAGAAAGGGAAGTTTGGAGAGTTGTTTTGTCTGATGGGAGAAGCTACATGTGCTAACTAAGCAGTAGTGTCATTTAGTAACTTTGCTCTCTTGTTATGTGTCATTGTGTCATTATGATAATGATGTCTCGTCCTCAAAACTCTAGTTGTTTGTTGAAGTTATTAAAGGCCTACTGAAATGCGATTTTCTTATTTAAACGGGGATAGCAGGTCCATTCTATGTGTCATATTTGATCATTTCGCGATATTGCCATATTTTTGCTGAAAGGATTTAGTAGAGAACATCGACGATAAAGTTCGCAACTTTTGGTCGCTGATAAAAAAAAGCCTTGCCTGTACCGGAAGTAGCGTGACGTCACAGGTTGTGGAGCTCCTCACATCTGCACATTGTTTACAATCATGGCCACCAGCAGCGGGAGCGATTCGGACCGAGAAAGCGACGATTTCCCCATTAATTTGAGCGAGGATGAAAGATTTGTGGATGAGGAAAGTGAGAGTGAAGAACTAGAGGGCAGTGGAAGTGATTCAGATAGGGAAGATGCTGTGAGAGGCGGATGGGACCTGATATTCAGCCGGGAATGACTAAAACAGTAAATAAACACAAGACATATATATACTCTATTAGCCACAACACAACCAGGCTTATATTTAATATGCCACAAATTAATCCCGCATAACAAACACCTCCCCCCTCCCGTCCATATAACCCGCCAATACAAATCAAACACCCGCACAACACACTCAATCCCACAGCCCAAAGTACCGTTCACCTCCGCAAAGTTCATACAGCACATATATTTCTCCAAAGTCCCCAAAGTTACGTACGTGACATGCACATAGCGGCACACACGTACGGGCAAGCGATCAAATGTTTGGAAGCCGCAGCTGCGTACTCACGGTAGCGCGTCTGCTATCCAACTCAAAGTCCTCCTGGTAAGAGTCTCTGTTGTCCCAGTTCTCCACAGGCCAATGGTTAAGCTTGACTGTCATCTTTCGGGAATGTAAACAATGAAACACCGGCTACGTGTTTGTGTTGCTGCAGCCGGCCGCTAATACACCGCTTCCCACCTACAGCTTTCTTCTTTGCTGTCTCCATTGTTCATTAAACAAATTGCAAAAGATTCACCAACACAGACGTCCAGAATACTGTGGAATTTTGCGATGAAAACAGACGACTTACTGTAAAAGCTGGCCACAATGGTGTCCCAAAATGTCCTCCAATCCGTGACGTCACGCGCAAACGTCATCATACCGAGACGTTTTCAGCAGGATATTTCGCGGGAAATTTAAAATTGCACTTTACTAATCTAACCCGGCCGTATTGGCATGTGTTGCAATGTTAAGATTTCATCATTGACATATAAACTATCAGACTGCGTGGTCGGTAGTAGTGGGTTTCAGTAGGCCTTTAAACATAGCTTTATGGTAATACACTTTAAGTGCAGGACTAATAGACTCAAAAACTCTTTTCCTGAGGGAACTCTCCTGAAGGAATCAATAAAGTACTATCTAGCTATCTATATATCTATCTATCTATTTATGAACACCTAATCATAGTGACATTACACTTCATCATAGTGACACTACATTTTATCATTTGGTAGTGGGTTATACTTGTATAGCGCTTTTCTACCTTCAAGGTACTCTAAGCGCTTTGACACTATTTCCACATTCACCCATTCACACACACATTCACACACTGATGGTGGGAGCTGCCATGCAAGGCGCTAACCACGACCCATCAGGAGCAAGGGTGAAGTGTCTTGCTCAAGGACACGTGACTAGGTTGGTAGAAGCTGGGGGTCGAACCAGGAACTCTCAGGTTGCTGGCACGGCACAGTAATACTACACTTAATGATAGTGATACTACACTTATTGATAGTGACACTACACTTTATCATAGTGACACTACACTTTGTGACAGTAATTCTACACTTAATGATAGTGATAGTACACCTAATAATGGTGACACTACACTTTAAAATAGTGGTACAACACTTACACATAGTAACACTACGCTTTGATAATGACACTGCACTTTATGATAGTGACACTACACTTTATCATAGTGACACTACACTTTGTGACAGTAATTCTACACTTAATGATAGTGATAGTACACCTAATAATGGTGACACTACACTTTAAAATAGTGGTACAACACTTACACATAGTAACACTACGCTTTGATAATGACACTGCACTTTATTATAGTGATACTACACTTTCATAGTAACGCTACCCCTTATGATTGTGACGCTACACTTTATGATAGTGATACTACACTTTATGATAATGACACTACACTTTCATAGTGACGCTACACTTTATGATAGTGATACTACACTTTATGATAATGACACTACACTTTCATAGTGACGCTACACTTTATGATAGTAACACGACACTTTATAATAGTGACACTAGACTTTAAGATTGTGACACTACATTTTATAACAGTGATAATACACATCATGATTGTGACACTACACATAATAGTGACACTACACTTTGATAGTAAGACTACACTTAATGATAGTGATACTACACTTTATGATAGTGACACTACACATAATAATAGTGACACTACACTTTGATAGTGACACTACCTTTTATGATAGTGATACTACATTTTATTATAATGATACTATACTTTGAATAGTGATACTACAATCAATGATAGTGACACTACATTTTCATAGTGACGCTACACATTATGATAATAATATTACACTTTATGATAGTGACTCGACACTTTAGGATAGTGATACTACACTTCATGATAGTAATATTACACTTTATGATAGTGACACTACACTTTATGATAGTAATATTACACTTTATGATGGTGATACTACACTTTATGATAGTAATATTACACTTTATGATAGTGACACTACACTTTTTGATAGTAATATTACACTTTATGATAGCAACACTACACTTTATGATAGTGACAAAAACACTTTATGTTAATCACTCTACATTTTGTGACAGTGACACAATACTTTGAGTGACACTACACATAATAATAGTGACACTACACTTTGATAGTGACACTACCTTTTATGATCGTGACACTACACTTTTACACTTTAAATAGTGATACTATTAGGCTGACCATACGTCCTCTTTTCCCCGGACATGTCCTCTTTTGCGGGGGTGTCCGGGCTGTCCAGGCGGGGTTTCTTAAATGCCTCAAATGTCCGGCATTTTGAATTAGGTTTGCGTGTATTTTCAATGTACGTCCAGAGTTAAGTTAAGAAGGGGTTAAAAAAAAAAACTGAAGGTGTGCGCAATAGCAACATTCATAAGGGAGGGGCAGAGACACAGAGCGAGAGAGCTAGTAAGTGGAGAGAGACATGAGAACAAGAAATGCCGAAACGTAAATGCAACTTCACGGATGATTTGCGGGAAAAGTATTCGTGTTTTCGTCCTGGCCGTGACACATGGAAAGCAGAATGCACTGTGTTCAAAACAGCAACGTACGTATGTATCTGTGGCAAATAAAGGGGCCAAAGATCTACAAGCCCATATCGACACTACAAAGCACAAAACAGCTGTGCAGGGCGAGAGTCTGCTGTTTTTTGTTTAAATTTAATTAACTTGTTTTGAGGCATTGTTTATGTTTACATTATATACAAGAGGTTATTTTGAATATTTCTACCTCTGCACTTTTTTCCCCAAAACTGTGAATGTTACAGAATATAAGTGTGACTTATTTTGTTATACTGTCAACCAGTGTTGGCATTAACGCATGTTTTTTTAATATTTTTTTTACCATTTGTGGCCCACAGCTAATGTTTTAAAGGCCCATGGCACATTCTAAAAATACTATTAAAATAAACAAAAACATAACAAAAGTGAAATAAAAAAGCTTAAAGGTGAAATGTAATTTAGAAAAAGTTGCAATGTTGACTAATAAAACAAAGCTGTTTTTTTTCTTCTTTCAAACGGTCATTGCTCAAAACATAATATTGAATCAAAATCGATGTTATTATGAATTATTGACCTTTCAAAGGTTCCGATGACTTCACATCAAATATTCCACTTTGAAAAATATTTTTGGTGGAAGATTTTGCATATTTTGTGTGTTTGCCATAAAAAAACATAGTTTTGTTTGACAAAAAAGGGCGGAAAACCAACAAACAAAAAAAACAACATAAAAAAAACTAAAACATTTTGAAATGAGGAATAGATGTGAAGTTGATGTAGACTCCAGAGATTTAAGCGTTAAATATAAAATGTATGTATGCCCTGGCACACCATTATCATCATTTCATGACCCAAGCAAAACACTTTTTACACGTTTTTACTGAAATAAATACACCTACAACTTATTAAATAAAAACATAGAAAAAACTACCAGCAGCGGTAAAGTTTAGATCCATGAAGGAAAGAAGAAAGTGAATTAATGTTTATAATTGAATACATTTACATATGTATACAAATTTGTTTTCTTTTGTATTATTTTTTTTTAATGAATTAAGTAACGTTTATGACAACCTTTTTCCAAAACACAACATAGAATGTGAGATATAACAGGATAATGCATACATTTGTCATTTGTTTTCAAAACGCTTACAAAAAAGTGGTACCCCAAAAATTTACTGTGGGACCCCATTTTTATGACTTGATGGGGTCCCTGGGACCCCATTTTGAAAATTCCTAGCGCCAACACTGCTGTCAACAGAGGAGAAAAAATGCTTTATTTAAAAAAATATATTATTTATAAAGCAAGTTGGAGTATCATTGGCAAATGTTCACCTAGTCCCGGCCTTGGCGTGCTGCCCGCCTTGGCACGCATATATGTGTCCTCTTTTTGGGATTTCAGAATATGGTCAGCCTAGATACTATACTTTATGATAGTGACACTACAGTTTATGATAGTAATATTACACTTCATGATAGTGACACTACACTTATTAAAGAAATTAAGCAGAAGAGATGTCTGTTAGGAAATATTTTATTGGTATTCTGGTAAGTAAAGCAGGTAATTTTTCTATTTAAAAAATATATTTATATTACAGTTACATTTGTTATATTTTGCACTAAAAAACGTATATTTAAACACTTTATTTCTTGTGTATTTGTATTACTCCAAAACCTGTTTATCATTTCTGGTTGGAGTAAGAAAATATAAAGGTTGAACCGATGCTACTGGTCTTAAGAGTACTTTTACACTGCAGGCCAAAGGGGACCAAATGGGAGTTTTTGAAAATCAGTTTTTTTCCCAGCTGACTGTTTAGATTACAGGTGTGATCATGTTTTGTTCTGTTAGTTTCGACTACCTCAGTTGTGTTTTCTGGACCCCTGGGTTTGTGTTTCAGTTGCCATGACTGCAGATTAGTTTCACCTGCCTCTGATTAGTGTTCGGGACGCTCACCTGCTCCTGGGTGCTAATCAGAGAGCTATTTATTCCCGTTTTTCTCCACAATCAGTCTGGCTTCCTTGTTTGCATCACGCAACAGTTAACGACGGCTATAGTTTTTTGATTCGTGATTCCTGTTTATATTCTAGCTCCCGCGCTATCCTCCTCCGCTGTCTCCGGAGTTTCCGTCTGCATCTTTGGAGAACGACCTCCGCATAACCATGCGACCAAGACGTTACAGTGATCTTTATTAGACTCCAGTATAAACGCGCACAGGCACCAAAGTGGCCCCGATGTGTCCCCGTTGGAAGTTAAGGAAGGAAGTTATCCGGATCCTGTAAATGAAAAAGGAAGTCGCTACTACTATTACTGCTACTTTGCAAAATGGCACCACACCTAAAAATGAGGCCTTTTTTACGTGAAATCCAATTAAAGTAATACTGTATAATGTAAGAATGGCTATATAAATACTGTAATGTTTTTATGACTTAAGTAGAGGTGTAAAAAAAAAAAATCGATTTTGGAATTAATCGCGATTCTTCTTTGTACCGTTTCTTAATTGGTTTAAAAAAAAATCGAAAATCTATTTGTTTTAAAGATTAATTAATTAATTAAAAAATGATGTCCTGTCCAGTCACTCAGACAAATCATATTGTTTATGTAGATGATCGTATCTGCTTTACAGATTTACTTTAGAAAAGAGAAGTGTGTTATACTTTTCTTGTTGCCTTATTTCTCTTTAACTTTATTAAATGTTTGGGTAGGATTTTTTTTTTTAAACAAAACTATTTTTTTTAAGTAATATAGAAATGTATTAGAGCTGTTTATCTGTTTTATGGAGAAATGTAGTCAATCATAGAACTGGCACCCAATGTTTTCAAAAACGTATTGATTTTAAATTAAGAATCGTTTTGAATCGAGATTTGATTTGGAATTGAATCGTTACCCCCAAGAATCGAATCGTGTGGTGCCCAAAGATTCACAGCCCTACTGTTAAATAGAGGTGACACAGACATCAGTGTGGAGCTACGCTAACGTTATTTTTCAACGCACTTACAAAAACAACTTGCGCAATGTATGTAAGATTTAAGCAAATACTTCATTTCTGGAATCAAAGTATATATATATATATATATCTGTCTTTTCCTGCGATTGACGTAGCTCGACCAAAAAAGTCGCAAACAGGTCACATTGCCGTTTAGACTGCGGTCACATTTGAAAAGATCAGATTCGGACTACCTCCTGATGTGGCCTGAATCCGATGCGAAAAGACCAGATTTGAAGCACTTTGAAGCGTTTGGACTGGCAAAAAAAAATACTCGATCCGTGTCAATTGAGGGCAAAACAATCCGATTTGGAGACTTTGAAACATCGTCAACAGCTGCCTTCGTTCAACCTTTGCTGGTTATATAAAACTCCTTTCACACAAATAAAACTTTTTTGAAAGTGAAACTTGGGAGGATTGCAAGCATGTATGTTTTTTTTTTCTTTCCTTCCAGTGTTGGTTGCCGGATGAGTTTCCAACATCGGTCGCGTACAAAAGCTTGTTAAATGACGAGCTGCAAAACTGGCTTCTTGGTGAGAGTGCAAGGTATGTGAACGTGCGCGCATTCCCACACCAGGCTACATACCTGAGACCTGAGCGTGACAGAATGAGCAAACGCAAACTCTGTCTCCCCCTCATCTTTCTTTGGAACATAAACACACTTCCACGCAGCTGTTCTGTGCAATCGCAAAGACCTTGGGCCTGGACGCAAACAGCACACATCTTTCACACACAGACCCCAAATGGTTACACCATGACCGTATCGACTGAAGACTGCACATTCTTGTCATGGAGTCGAGAAACATTTGTCCAATCCTGACTTGGGAGGGAAAGCAGACATCGCAGATTCTGGCAACAAAGTTAGAAGACTAGACAAGTTCTGGATTTGGGAGCAGAAAAATGTATGGTATGAAATATGTATGTCACACTACAGAACCACAGAACGTTGCTAGGCTGTGTGAAATAATCATTTTAATTGATATAGAATCGATATATTTTTACATTTGGCAATGTCACCTATAACGGTATTATCATACCAAGGAAACATCTGAATGAAATTGTTATTTTGTATTGATTATATTTTAAAGGTGTCAACCTTTGGGCACCTAAGGAATCGATCTGATTCCTGGGGTGAGGATTCAATTCAGAATCGATTCTTGAGTCTAACCCAGGGGTGTCCAAACTTTTTCCACTGAGGGCCACACACAGAAAAATTAAAGCATGCGGGGCCCATTTTGATATTTTTCATTTTCAAACCATAACAAAATATATGGATTTTGTTTTTTTTTACCTTTAGGGCTCCCGGGGACCATAAAGGGTCTAAGTCATTAAAATGTAAAAAAAAAACCAAGTCGAATTATTATATATATATATATATATTTTTTTAACGTTTACAGTTAATCTCTGCAGTATATCAACTTCAAGTTGAAATAAAGTTAAAAAAAAAAAAAATGTTTTGTGCCTTTTCTGTCAAAGACAACTTTGTTTTTTATAATAAAACTGAAATATGCAGTATTTCCCCCACCGCGCAAAACATTCAAAAAGCAATGTTTGATGTGAAGTAATTACAGTCTTAAAAAGATCAATAATGCAGGACACCATTCATTATTATTTTTGAGTAATCACAGTGAAAAGACAAATAAAATCCCATTAAATATATTTGGGACACAAAAGGTGTCCCATTCATAAAGTAATAAATTTGTATTCGTTTTTTTTTACTTTCAACACTTAAGTTACGAGATCAACTTCAGATGTATCTGTCGATTTTACGTTTGAACTATTATTTTGTTTGTTTTATGCTCTTTTGTCAAAGAAAACATTGATGTTTTTGTATGGCAACCACACAATATTTTCCACATAAAACATTTTAAAGTTAAACATTTGAAATAATTGGAGCCTTGAATAGGTCAATAATTCATCATAACATTGAGTTTGTTTTTGTTTTTTTATGATAAATGGCAAAAAAAAGAAAAATAAAGAAAAAAAAACAGCCTGCATGGCAGCTTTGTGTCAACATTGCAACTTTTTCTAGTCAGATTTCACCTCATTCCACTTTTTTTTTATGTTTATTTTTTTATTTTTGCAATAGCATTTCCAGAACGTGTGGCGGGCCAGTAAACTATTAGCTGCGGGCCGCAAATGGCCCCCGGGCCACACTTTGGACACCCCTGGTCTAACCGATTCCCGCAATGTATTATATGGTGTAATCATTATAATAAAATCTTTTAAAAACAGGTTACAGGTTAGAAAAGCTTCTTTTGGTAGCATGGCCTAAAAACCTCTTTTTACAAATGTATTCCTATGAAAAAAAAAATATATAATTGTATATACAGTCGTTGTCAAACGTTTACATACACTTGTAAAGAACATAATGTCATGGCTGTGAAGAAACAAGTCCGTGTCAGAAAACCAACAAATTTAGCTGAACTGCACCAATTTTGTCAAGAGGAGTGGTCAAAAATTCTACCAGAAGCTTGCCGGAAGCTTGTGGATGGCTACCAAAAGCACCTTATTGCAGTGAAACTTGCCAAGGGACATGTAACCAAATATTAACATTGCTGTATGTATACTTTTGACCCAGCAGATTTGGTCACATTTTCAGTAGACCCATAATAAATTCACAAAAGAACCGAACTTCATGAAGGTTTTTTGTGACAAACAAGTATGTGCTCCAATCACTCTATCACAAAAAAATAAGAGTTGCAGAAATGATTGGAAACTCAAGACAGCCATGACATTATGTTCTTTACAAGTGGACGTAAACTTTTGACCACGACTGTGTATGTATGTATATATATATATATATATATATATATATATATATATATATAAAGGTATATATATATATATATATATATATATATATATATATATATATATATATATATATATATATATATATATATATATATATATATATATATATATATATATATATATATATATATATATATATATATATAAATGTATAGACTTAAACAACAAAAATTACAGATATTTGTAAAAAAAAAAAATATATTAACGATCACTGAAAAAATATAAAACCAATACTGATACTACCCTTGGTATCAATATAGTGTGACTAGACTTGAACAACACAACAACAAAAAACACAGATATTTGTAAAAATTAACATAAAAGAGCACTTTCTATTCTATCTATTCACACTGCTATCACTACCAACAGAGTACCAGTATCGGAGTGATACTAGTGTGATGAGATCAATATTTTTCAGTGCTCTTTTATGTTTATTTTCACAAAGATCTGTGTTTTCTGTTGTGTTGATCAAGTATACAGTGGAACCTCTATTCATGAACCCCTCCATTTGCAAACTTTTCAATTTAAGAACTTTTAAATCGAGCCTGACATGCCTGTGTGTGCAAACCATGTCATCAATCAATCATCCATCCATCCATTTTCTACTGCTTGTCCCTTTCGGGGTCGCGGGGGGTGCTGGAGCCTATCTCAGCTGCATTCGGGCGGTAGGCCACCTCATCGCAGGGCCAACACAGATAGACAGACAACACTCAATCAAAGTATATTTATATAGCCCTTAATCACAAGTGTCTCAAAGGGCTGCACAAGCTACAACGACATCCGCGGCTCAGATCCCACATCAGGGCAAGAAAAAACTCAACCCAACGGGCACAATGAGAAATCTCATAGGGCAAAAAATTAGCGGACATCCATTGTTTAATTTAATTTAGACACGCCTCCAGATGACCACAATCCGGCGTGTTGGTCAGCTTTAGGGGCATGTAGAGTTGGGTGTCATCAGTATAACAGTGAAAGCTAACACCGTATTTGCGTATGATGTCACAAAGCGGCAGCATGTAGATGCTGAAGAGTGCAGGGCCAAGAACCGAACCCTGTGGAACTCCGCACATTACCTTCACATACCCACTTTAAAAAATTTAAATATGGACTTTTGTCAAGGCTCAAACCAATTTTTCATATTTATATTGTTTCTTATGGGGAACTATGCTTTTCTATACAAACTTTTTGATTTACGAACCATGTTCAAAAAGCAACTACCGTATTTTTCGGACTATAAGTCGCAGTTTTTTTCATAGTTTGGCCGGGGGTGCGACTTATACTCAGGAGCGACTTATGTGTGAAATTATTAACACATTACCGTAAAATATCAAATAATATTATTTAGCTCATTCACGTAAGAGACTAGACGTATAAGATTTCATGGGATTTAGCGATTAGGAGTGACAGATTGTTTGGTAAACGTATAGCATGTTCTAAATGTTATAGTTATTTGAATGACTCTTACCATAATATGTTACGTTAACATACCAGGCACGTTCTCAGTTGGTTATTTATGCGTCATATAACGTACACTTATTCAGCCTGTTGTTCACTATTCTTTATTTATTTTAAGTTGCCTTTCAAATGTCTATTCTTGGTGTTGGGTTTTATCAAATAAATTTCCCCAAAAAATGCGACTTATACTCCAATGCGACTTATATATGTTTTTTTCCTTCTTTATTGAGCATTTGGCCGGTGCGACTTATACTCCGGAGCGGCTTATACTCCGAAAAATACGGTAAGTTCGTATATAAAGGTTCCACTGTATGTTATAATATACATTGCCAATGAATTTGAATGTAAGCCGATACTACCCTTCGTGGTATGGGCTTTCTGATGTTCCTATTCGTATTTGCCTCAATGAACCGCAGCTCCCTAGTGCCTGAAGCACTCATATATCCACAGACCATGCTTGGCTGTGGGAACAGTATTTTGGTTCTTCGGCTATTTGGACACTAATGGCTGAGCATTGTGTCGTTTTCAGTGGGTGGTAAATCCATACCGCGATACAAGCAGTGACAATGTGAGACAGAGATACACAGCGACAGGAAAACGAGATAATTTGCTGGCCAATTGCAGGCCAGAATTTCACATTTGCTGCTCGGACAGCAAATCACAGTTTGCACAGTTTGCACACTAGCAATGCGGCCGCTGTAATAACCTCATTAGAGGTTTTGCTCCTCCAGATCCCGACTAAGATTGCCTGTGCTAGCATTCCAAGAAAAGCGCCTTCTATATGGAAAACGGGGCTGTTGTTGTGTCTATTGTATATTTATAGCTCAAGAGTGCAAGAATTCCAAAATGTTTCCGTCGTGAGTGAGATAGTTGGAGGCATCCAGGCAACTTATTTACCCAGCAGGAAAAGCGCAGATAAAGTATGATGCGAGTTAGCGATGATATAATTCAGGGAGGAACTAAAAAATGACTTAGAAGCACTGAATGCAGCTTTCTGGCATTTAAAGTAATCAATATAAAGGTCATCCTTCAAGTGAAGTGGCGCAGTGGTAAAATGATTTTTATCAAAAACTATTAGCTGCTACTCGGTTTGAGAGCAGCTTTTCTGTTCTTCAGACACACCATGGCACTCATCGATGGTAACTGTTTGTACCTTTGGAAGCACCAAAATGGGATCAGGTGTGTTCCACTGCTGCAATGACATGTAATGACAAGCCATTGTGTCCCTAACTCATGTACTGAGTGCAAAATCACACTTAAATATTCATCTAGAAGACGTTCATGTCAATCATAATCATGCCGAGACTCTTGGAGCCTGGCAACAGGCTGCACAGGCACTAAGTTAGATGTTTCTTTTTCTACGTACGTTGGATTAAGGGGGGCTTCAAGAAATCGGTCATAAAGCAAATCTATCAGTATGTGAATTCACCGTCTTGCACTACATACAGTACTAAACCAAGAGAATAATAAAGGATCCTATTGAGATGTGAAAGTAAAAATACCATGTAAAATGCCCGAAACCAGTGTTTCTTAACTCATTGTCGGGCCGCAAGCGCCCCCTAGAGGGCCACCTAAAAAAATATCTGTTTCTCAGTTGAGGCCGTGTCTGTTATGGTTGGACTAAAGGGGAGGTGACGGCAAACATACACCAGGGGAAAGTATGTACAAATATTTATTATGTATATATATATATATATATATATATATATATATATATATATATATATATATATATATATATATATATATATATATATATATATATATATATATATATATATATATATATTCAATATATATAATAATAACAACAATACTAATAATATAAACTAAGGAAATGGAGTGTGAACTAGATCCGAAAGGGAATGAGTGTGTGGTGTAAGACTATGTGTGTAGTTAACTGAAGTGTGTTACCAAGTGTTGACGAGAGCAAACGGGCAGTCCATGGGGCAGGCAGGTGATCCGGGGCGAGAGAGAAGCGTCAGAGAAGGAAGTCCAAGCGGGAGGTCGAGAATCCAAAAGGCAGTCCGGGGGGCAGGGGAACAACAAGGGATCACAGACACAGGGGAACACGGGAAGCGCTGCGGGAAGACAACAAGAACATAAGAACAACGGAAACATGGAAGTCACAGGGAAAGAGCGAGTTTGCGGGATGGAAGCCAGATACAGGATGCTTACAAGGGTAAAGAAGACTATACTCCGGCGCCGCCTGGCAGGTTCTGCGAGCTTATGAAGGCAGGTCCTTCATTAAGTGCAGGTGTGCAGAATGCCGGTGATCGTTTGCAGCTGGCAGGTGCTGCGGGGCAGGGACGCGCATGGGCGTGTCCCGAGGTGCGCTCACTGAAGCGCACAGACAGATGAGAGGCGTTGGCAGGAGTCTGAGACATAACAGTACCCCCCTCCTTATGGACAGCTTCCAGAAGTTCTACCGGTTGTACCACAAAAAACACAGGAACAAAAGTCAAGGGTGGGCGGAGGGGTGAACTGGTGGTGGGTCGCCGGCCCAAATGTCCCCGAATACACCGGGGACGTGTCTGGTGGCGGCGGCGAGTAGAATGCCGCTGAGGCCGGCGAGGCGGGCGACCAAGGTACGGCCACCATCTTGGCCGTCGGAAAGGCGGACGCGAGTGGCGCCATGGTGCGTCTTGCCGGAAACAAGAAGGAGACGTCTGAGACGAAGAGGATGACGTCATCGGCGGCGTGGAAGCGGCGGACGTCATCGGCGGCGTGGAAGCGGCGGACGTTATAGCCGGAGACGAGGAGGGCAGCTGAGGAGCTGGCCGAGGTGATGAAGCCGGCGCAGCAGGCCGAGGTGCAGAGGTCGGCGCTGCAGGCCGAGGTGCAGAGGTCGGCGCTGCAGGTCGAGGTGCAGAGGTCGGCGCTGCTGGCCGAGGTGCAGAGGTCGGCGCTGCCGGCCGAGGTGCAGAGGTCGGCGCTGCTGGCCGAGGTGCAGAGGTCGGCGCTGCCGGCCGAGGTGCAGAGGTCGGCGCTGCTGGCCGAGGTGCGAAGGTGGACGCTGCTGGCCGAGGGGCGAAGGACGGGGTCAGCCTGGGAGCTGGTGGAGAAGCGGGGTCTACCCTGGGGACTGGTGCTAACTCAGGGGCTAGCCGAGGGACTGGTGCTAACTCAGGGGCTAGTCGAGGGACTGGTGCTGGCTCAGGGGCTAGCCGAGGGACTGGTGCTGGCTCAGGGGCTAGCCGAGGGACTGGTGATGGCTCGGACGCTAGCCGAGGGACTGGTGCTAGCTCGGACGCTAGCCGAGGGACTGGTGCTAGCTCGGACGCTAGCCGACGGACTTGTGCTAGTTCGGACGCTAGCCGAGGGACTGGTGCTAGCTCGGACGCTAGCCGAGGGACTGGTGCTAGTTCGGACGCTAGCCGAGGGACTGGTGCTAGCTCGGACGCTAGCCGAGGGACTGGTGCTAGCTCGGACGCTAGCCGAGGGACTGATGGCTGTGGCTGGGAAAAACGAAAACTGGGTGGAATTAGTCTGGCCGGGGGTAGCCTGTCTTGGTGCAGCTGTGCTGCCCCATCAGCACAGCCACCAGTACTACCCCCGCCCTCCGAAAGCGGATGCCAGACACTTCTAGCTAGCTGAGGAACAGACACCAAGGGTGGGAGGAAGTTGTCCAGGCAACGGGTAAATTCCTCCTTGCTCACATCACTGCTAAACATGCCCTTCCACGAAAGTTTGGCAGGACATGACAACTCCTCCGGTGTGGAGCGAAAAAAAGAAAAAGCCATGGTGATTTGGGCAAAAATAGAAGAGAGAAAAAAAATGTCACTGGGGTGGGGCTAATGTCACTGGGGCGGGGCTAAAGTCACTGGGCCGTCAGGTCCCTAATCAATTGGCCGGAGTATACTGTTATGGTTGGACTAAAGGGGAGGTGACGGCAAACATACACCAGGGGAAAGTATGTACAAATATTTATTATGTATATATATATATATATATTCAATATATATAATAATAACAACAATACTAATAATATAAACTTAGGAAATGGAGTGTGAACTAGATCCGAAAGGGAATGAGTGTGTGGTGTAAGACTATGTGTGTAGTTAACTGAAGTGTGTTTCCAAGTGTTGACGAGAGCAAACGGGCAGTCCATGGGGCAGGCAGGTGATCCGGGGCGAGAGAGAAGCGTCAGAGAAGGAAGTCCAAGCGGGAGGTCGAGAATCCAAAAGGCAGTCCGGGGGGCAGGGGAACAACAAGGGATCACAGACACAGGGGAACACGGGAAGCGCTGCGGGAAGACAACAAGAACATAAGAACAACGGAAACATGGAAGTCACAGGGAAAGAGCGAGTTCGCGGGATGGAAGCCAGATACAGGATGCTTACAAGGGTAAAGAAGACTATACTCCGGCGCCGCCTGGCAGGTTCTGCGAGCTTATGAAGGCAGGTCCTTCATTAAGTGCAGGTGTGCAGAATGCCGGTGATCGTTTGCAGCTGGCAGGTGCTGCGGGGCAGGGACGCGCATGGCGCGCTCCTGGATGTGCGCGCCCGTGGGCGTGTCCCGAGGTGCGCTCACTGTAGCGCACAGACAGATGAGAGGCGTTGGCAGGAGTCTGAGACATAACAGTGTCGGGGGCAGCGGTACTCAGTTGTAATACATTTTTCCACCACTTGTGGCAGTAATGACAATATCAAACAAAGAGAAGTTTCTTAAGCGCAAAAATGATGACAAAAGTGGTGAAGCTGTATTTTCATTTGCACTTTGATTTTATTGACAGTTTATTGAAGAAACAAATTATTATTATTTCTTATGAATTTTATTCAAATGTATTCATATTAGCCTTGCATAATTATATGTCAATCAATCAATGTTTATTTATATAGCCCTAAATCACAAGTGTCTCAAAGGGCTGCACAAGCCACAACGACATCCTCGGTTCAGAGCCCAGATAAGGGCAAGGAAAAACTCACAACCCAGTGGGATGTCAATATGAATGACTATGAGAAACCTTGGAGAGGACCGCAGATGTGGGTGACCCCCCCACCCCTCTAGGGCGAGACCGGATGCAATGGACGTCGAGTGGGTCTGACATAATATTGTGAAAGTCCAGTCCATAGTGGATCTAACATAATAGTGAGAGTCCAGTCCATAGTGGGGCCAGCAGGAGACCATCCCGATCGGAGACAGGTCAGCAGCGCAGAGATGTCCCCAACCGATGCACAGGCAAGCGGTCCACCCCGGGTCCCGACTCTGGACAGCCAGCACTTCATCCATGGCAGAAAAGAAAAGAAACAGCAGATCAACTGGTCTAAAAGGGGGGTCTATTTAAAGGTTAGCAGTGTTTCCCATAAACTGCCAAGATACCTGTGGCGGTGGGGCGTGGCTATAGGCGTGGTCACCATGACATCATCGAGTAATTTGCATAATTTACTACAATGATATGATTTTCTCTAAAAAGGTCAAAAAATGTATACTTACTAATTAATAATAACAGTTTTGTTTTAAACGTCCATCCATCCATCCATCCATTTTACAATATAATTACAACACTTTATGTACATATTTATATACAGATTTCAACAATAAGTTATTCACTGAAATATATTTCTTAATTGTGGTTCTTACAAAAAATATATCTTATAAAAATATAAAAGCTAAAATGTCTCTTAAAGCTCTGCCCCTTTAATTAGTGCATACTAAATAATTTAACTTTAGCCTACTACTACAACCATATTATTTACCAGCAACATAAAGTGAAACAGAGGCAGAGGTGTCCTGCCACAGTCAGTAACAAATAAACAGAAAACAGTAGTGGTGGTAGATAGACACAAAGCTTCATCAAACATCTGATCCACTGAACAAAGAGCTCCAAAAATCTTGATCCCACACTTCTCTTTTGTAAAGTAAATCTGAACAGCCGATATGGGCATCTACATCAACTATATGATTTGCCTGAGAAGCTGGACAGGACAAAAAAAAAAAAAAATCTATTTGTGGCGGCCTTAATTCTTTCGTGGCGGGCCGCCACAAATAAATGAATGTGTGGGAAACACTGGTTAGTGTATACAAATTAGTTTTAAGATGGGACTTAAATGCTTCTACTGAGGTAGCATCTCTAACTGTTACCGGGGGGGCATTCCTTAGTACTGGAGTCCGAATAGAAAACGCTCTATAGCCCGCAGACATTTTTTGGGCTCTGGGAATCACTAATAAGCCGGAGTTCTTTGAACGCAGATTTCTTGCTGGGACATATGGTATGTAACGTTTTTTCATCCGTTTTTATGAGTCCCTTCTTTTGCAGTTTATTTGATTAGTATTTATTTTTGTATATATATATATATATATATATATATATATTTTTTTTTTTCCCCCCTCATAATTAACATTTACCACCCGATATCAGCACACACAAAAGTACCTACAATTGGCACCGTTGAGTGGCGGTATCGATTGTTCCAGTATAGATTGAAATGCGAAAGGTACCCATCTCGAGGTAAAGGCATACCGATTGAACAAATTATTATGAATTAGTTAATTTTGTCTATTGGCAATTGAGGCAGAAAAAAGTGCACTACTTCTTAGAAGCAGCAGAGGCGCTATGAATTTGGAGTTAAATAGTTTAGTTCGGTCCTACAAGGGGTGTTCAGTGTCCACGTACACATTTTCACTTTCAACACGATACTGAAATTGAAGCCTTGAGTATTGGCCGATATGAAATCAGAATGAACTTGAAGTCATACATCCTTTTATTATTTCGTAGTGTGGAATGTTAGAAAATGTTTGATCAAGTGAAAGTACTCCAACAGTAAAACAATGGTAGGCATAAAAAACACAAAAATGTTTATTATTACCTGCCTGGAATGGACTTATGCTGTTTTCAAGTTGAAGTGGAGTGGTACTTTTTTTGGGCCGACACCTAGCAGCCACAATAACTCATTAAGTCAAGCTCATGGCACAGTAAGTTGAATGCTGCGGACACGTTTGTTACTAAATACCTTTTAATACATTTCTGCCTCGGAGACATTGTGTGTAAATAATATGCAACAATAACTATTAGATACTTGATTATATTGACAAATGTGCTGTTTTAAACTGCATTGAAGGACACATATTACGTAAGTCTAACTTGTGTGCTATTGTGTGCTTGGCTGTTGTGTAGCTGCTAGTTCCGAGTAGCCTAAGTAAACGAGCTGCAGGATTGCTTGTATCGGAGATTACATCTGAGATTTTTTTTTATGCAAACCGACATCGTCCAATTTATAATCCTGTTTTTCAGCTGATATCACATCGATATCTTACACTGTATCAATATCGCATCGGGACACCCCTATCGACTAACTCCATGTTCATACATTCCAAGAAAGTTTCTCTCATAAAAATCAAAAAATACATTTGACAAAATAAGTTAATTATCCGTATCATCATTGGAATGTGAAGTTCACCACCTGAGACTCACTTCTGTTGCTCTGTTGTGTTGAAAACAATTGTCAGACAAGTACTTTATACGTCATGGTACAGATATCACGCATGTAATTACCTTGATAGCCTGCTGCTGCGTAAACACCATCGCAAGCAGGGGTAGACTCCAGAGATGTTTTGGCACAGGTTGGAACCCGAATCTCTTGACTGTAGTGAGGCAGACATGCTAACCAGTCAATAAAAGCATTTTCTTGTTTATCAGACTGATAAATAAAAAATAAATCTCTGTCAAAATGGTAGTGGGGGCGGTTTTTTTTCTGGAGCGTAAACTTAGTGAGCAACCACTCGTCATGGCAGTTAAAGGATTCAAGAAACTTTATTTTCATGACAGCACACATAAGAAACATGAGATGACACGAAATATACGGGGAGTGTTATTGCAGCTGGAACTTATCAGTGTGTTTCAACATTCACTTTTGTTGCGAATATTCATCCAATGTGATGCATTACATTGGAATTGTATTGTATGCATGTGAATAAAGTGAAACTAACTAACTCAGGTGAAACATATTTCACTTACTCAAACTGGAATGGAAACGTGCCAAATAGGCGAAAACATTTCGAGTTGTGGTCGTTAGCGGAAGCCAAAGTAACGTGAGAGTGCATAGGAAATAGTTGAAAGCATAACAAACGTAAGAGAACATATATATATTTTTCACAATTATTTTAAAAAAAAACCACACAATCACAAAATCCAGGGCTGCCGAAAATAACCATTTAACTCATGTGATTAATCGCCCCAAAAATTACCACATTAATCATGTATATACCCAGATGGTTAGAGTGTCCGCCCTGAGATCGGTAGGTTGTGAGTTAAAACCCCGGCCGAGTCATACCAAAGACTATAACAATGGGACCCATTACTTCCCTGCTTGGCAGTCAGCATCAAGGGTTGGAATTGGGGGTTAAATCACCAAAAATTATTCCCGGGCGCGGCCACCGCTGCTGCCCACTGCTCCCCTCACCTCCCAGGGGGTGATCAAGGGTGATGGGTCAAATGCAGAGAATAATTTCACCACACCTAGTGTGTGTGTGACAATCATTGGTACTTTAACTTTAACTTTTTAATTAATGACACAATTTATTTAGCCCGTATATGCTCCTTTGCTTCAAGGCTGAGGGTTGTTTTACATTTAGGTTAGATCAGGGGTTCTTAACCTTTTTGACCTCGGGGCCCAACTTTTCCACTACGGAGGCCCACTCAAATATTAACACTGAATTGGTAATCTTACTCTTGATTTTATTCCTATTCAATAATTATATTTAACCTACTTACAGTTTACAACCTTGTCAAATGATATGAAAGCATGTGTTAATCAAAAAAATATATATATTTATGTAACACATAAACCTTAGGCTTAGGTCAGACTGATTAGAAAAATAAGTACTAACCAAATATACTGCATAGGAAGGGACTCATAAATAACAGTCAAAAATTCAATTTGCATGCAATTATATAAACTAAATTAATAATGATAATGTTTCTTGACTAAACGGACATTAAAATGAAAGTGCAATTGAAAATATAGCACTTTAGTCGTAATTTTTGCGCTTAAGAAAGGGACAAGCGGTAGAAAAATGGATGGATGGACGGAGTGTTATTGTCATTACTGCCACAAGTGGTGGAAAAGTGTACTACAACTGAGTACCGCTGCCGCCCATACAGACCACAGCTGAGAAACAGATATTTTTTGGTGGCTCTCTGGGGAACGCTCGCGGCCCAAAAAATGGGCCCTATGGTTAAGAAACTCTGGGTTAGATAATACGTGAGTCAGGGGGATTGTTGTGCTCGCTGGCAAATTTCACTTCAAAAATAAACCCAGAGATACAATTAGATTTTTTTTTAAATGTGCGTAAATAAATGACAGGAATTCAAATACTTCTGTCCGCCATCTTTGTTGTAGTTTTTTTTTAGCGCTTCCATAGCGAATCTACTGACAGATACCTGTACAAGTTCAAACTATATTCTACTTTATATTAGAAATGGCAACAGCGGAGGATGCATGTGTATGTATGAGCCAGTCTGCCCCACAACAAGAGGATAGAGAAAAATAAAGAGCTTATTGACTCTGGCGGACTCGCGCAAGGCACTCTGGGTACACTAATACCATATATGGACGTTTCTCACATCTGCGGTCCCCTCCAAGGTTTCTCATTGTCATCCCATTGGGTTGAGTTTTTCCTTGCCCTGATTTGGGATCTGAGCCGAGGATATCGTTGTGCCTTGTGCAGCCCTTTGAGACACTTGTGATTTAGGGCTATATAAATAACCTTTGATTGATTGATTGATTGCTTGATGTGCAGGTACGAGCCAGTCTGCCCCACAACAAGAGGATGGAGAAAAAGAAAGAGCTTATTGACTCTGGCGGACTCGCGCAAGGCACTCTTGGTACACTAATACCATATACGGATGTTTCTCCCAACCGGTGAGGTCCCAGGTTGTGCAAATTCCAAACGACTCATTTGGCGGAAGTAGGAAGGCATGCAAGATCATTTTATAAATATCTCAGACGGTTGGATTTTAATTTTTTCAGGACTTATGCAGATCCCGAATACACAACTGCAGGTACCAATAGTTAGGAAAAGCTGGTTTTGCGTAATAGGGCCCCTTTAAGTAACACAATAATTACTTCTCCCAGTAACTATGATTCATTACTTTTTTTAAATCATCTTCCAAACACTGGTTATCATTCAGTGTTGCGGGGGGTCCCCTCCAAGGTTTCTCATTGTCATCCCATTGGGTTTTTGATTGATTGATTGAAACTTTTATTAGTAGATATAAAGACACTTTATATCTACTAATTATGTCAATTGTACATATTCCGTACAATTGACCACTAAATGGCAATATTTTCCATAAATTTAAAATACATTTTCACTGTTATGCGGATGACCCCCAGCTGTACATCTCCACCAAACCAACTGCCTCTCTTCCTCCTTCCTCCCTTACAGACTGCCTCAGTGAACTCAAGCAGTGGTTCTCATCCAATTTCCTTCAACTTAATAGTAATAAAACCGAAATCCTACTTGTCGGTACAAAAACCATTCTCGCCAAAACCAACAGCTTGTCCATTACTCTCTGCAATTCCTCTGTCTTCCCCTCCACCCAAGTCAAGAGTCTGGGTGTCATCCTCGACAGCACACTTTCCTTTCAAGCCCACATAAACAGCATTACCCGGTCTGCTTACTTTCATCTACGGAACATTAATCGTCTTCGCCCATCCCTTACCCCACATACTGCTGCCATACTAGTCCATAGCCTAGTCACCTTTCGCCTGGACTACTGCAACTCTCTCCTGTTTGGTCTCCCTCACAAGTCACTTCACAAACTTCACCTTCTCCAGAACTCTGCAGCCCGGATAATCACCAGAACCCCTTCAATCCAGCACATCACCCCTGTTCTGCAGCAACTCCACTGGCTACCCATCAAACATCGTATCCACTTTAAAATAATTCTCCTCACTTTCAAAGCCATCCATAACCTCTCTCCATCTTATCTCTCTGACCTGATCCATGTCGCCACGCCCTCACGTTCCCTAAGATCCTCTCCATCCATCCATCTCACTGTCCCTTTATTTAAACTGTCCACCATGGGTGCCCGAGCTTTCAGCCGCTCTGCCCCACATCTTTGGAACTCTTTGCCACCAGACCTTCGTAACTTAGACTCAATATCCCTCTTCAAATCAAGACTCAAAACACACCTATTCCTGACTGCTTATTCATTGTAATCATCTTTTCTTCTCTATCTTTGAATAAAGATTAAAGATTAAGATTAAAGTACCAATGATTGTCACACACACACTAGGTGGGGTGAAATTTGTCCTCTGCATTTGACCCATCCCCTTGTTCACCCCCTGGGAGGTGAGGGGAGCAGTGGGCAGCAGCAGTGCCGCGCCCGGAATAATTTTTGGTGATTCAACCCCCAATTCCAACCCTTGATGCTGAGTGCCAAGCAGGGAGGTAATGGGTCCCATTGTTATAGTCTTTGGTATGACTCGGCCGGGGTTTGAACTCACAACCTACCGATCTCAGGGCGGACACTCTAACCACTAGGCCACTGAGTAGTGTTGTTGTTATTATTGTTGTTTTTATCCAATTTGATTTTATTGTTTTGATTTTTTACGGTGTCCTTGAGTGCCCAGGAAGGCGCCTTAAAAATAAAATGTATTATTATTATTATTATTATTATTATTATTATTAACACCCGAATACGTTTTTCAACTTGTTTAAGTCGGGGTCCACGTAAACCAATTCATGGGTTGAGTTTTTCCTTGCCCTGATGTGGGATCTGAGCCGAGGATGTCGTTGTGGCTTGTGCAGCCCTTTGAGACACTCGTGATTTAGGGCTATATAAGTAAACATTGATTGATTGAGAACTCCCATGCACCTTGAGGGTGCATGGGAGTTTGCCCAACCAGTCTACATGTGCTTTGTGGACTTGGAGAAGGCATTCGACCGTGTACTCCGGGAAGTCCTGTGGGGAGTGCTCAGAGAATATGGGGTAACGGACTGTCTTATTGTGGCGGTCCGCTCCCTGTATAATCAGTGTCAGAGCTTGGTCCGCATTGCCGGCAGTAAGTCGGACCCGTTTCCAGTGAGGGTTGGACTCCCTTAGAGATAGGGTGAGAAGCACTGTCATCCGGGGGGAGCTCAAAGTAAAGCCGCTGCTCGAACGCCTCCCTAGGGAGGTGTTTCAGGCACGTTCGATCGGTAGGAGGCCACGGGGAAGACCCAGGACACGTTGGGAAGACTATCTCTCCCGGCTGGCCTGGGAACGCCTCGGGATCCCCCGGGAGGAGCTGGACGAAGTGGCTGGGGAGAGAGAAGTCTGGGCTTCCCTGCTTAGTTTGCTGCCCCCGCGACCCGACCTTGGATAAGCGGAAGAAGATGGATGGATGGATGGATGGATGGATGATTGAGAATGGTAATACTAACCGTCAGGGTTTTTTACCACGGTCACATCTTCACACTTAAAGGCCTACTGAAACCCACTACTACCGACCACGCAGTCTGATAGTTTATATATCAATGATGAAATCTTAACATTGCAACACATGCCAATACGGCCGGGTTAGATTAGTAAAGTGCAATTTTAAATTTCCCGCGAAATATCCTGCTGAAAACGTCTCGGTATGATGACGTTTGCGCGTGACGTCACGGATTGTAGCGGACATTTTGGGACACCATTGTGGCCAGCTATTAAGTCGTCTGTTTTCCTCGCAAAATTTCACAGTATTCTGGACATCTGTGTTGGTGAATCTTATGCAATTTGTTTAATGAACAATAGAGATAGCAAAGAAGAAAGCTGTAGGTGGGAAGCGGTGTATTAGCGGCCGGCTGCAGCAACACGTAGCCGGTGTTTCATTGTTTACATTCCCGAACAATCACAGTCAAGCTTTACCATTGGCCTGTGGAGAACTGGGAGAACAGAGACTCTTACCAGGAGGACTTTGAGTTGGATACGCATGCTTGTGGAGATGGGACAACAGAGACTCTTACCAGGAGGACTTTGAGTTGGATACGCGGTACCGTGAGTACGCAGCTGCGGCTTCCAAACATTTGATCGCTTGCCCGTACGTGCGTGCCGCTATGTGCATGTCACGTACGTAACTTTGGGGAAATACACTACCGTTCAAAAGTTTGGGGTCACATTGAAATGTCCTTATTTTTGAAGGAAAAGCACTGTACTTTTCAATGAAGATAACTTTAAACTAGTCTTAACTTTAAAGAAATACACTCTATACATTGCTAATGTGGTAGATGACTATTCTAGCTGCAAATGTCTGGTTTTTGGTGCAATATCTACATGGGTGTATAGAGGCCCATTTCCAGCAACTATCACTCCAGTGTTCTAATGGTACAATGTGTTTGCTCATTGGCTCAGAAGGCTAATTGATGATTAGAAAACCGTTGTGCAATCATGTTCACACATCTGAAAACAGTTTAGCTCGTTACAGAAACTATAAAACTGACCTTCCTTTGAGCAGATTGAGTTTCTGGAGCATCACATTTGTGGGGTCAATTAAACACTCAAAATGGCCAGAAAAAGAGAACTTTCATCTGAAACTCGACAGTCTATTCTTGTTCTTAGAAATGAAAGCTATTCTACAAAATTTTTTGGGTGACCCCAAACTTTTGAATGGTAGTGTATATGTGCTGTATGGACTTTGCGGAGGTGAACGGTACTTTGGACTGTGGGATTGAGTGTGTTGTGCGGGTGTTTGATTTGTATTGGCAGGTTATATGGACGGGACGGTGGGGGGGGGGGGGGGGGGGGGTCTGTGTTTGTTATCCGGTATTAATTTGTGGCATATTAAATATAAGCCTGGTTGTGTTGTGGCTAATAGAGTATATATATGTCTTGTGTTTATTTACTGTTTTAGTCATTCCCAGCTGAATATCAGGTCTCACCCGCCTCTCACAGCATCTTCCCTATCTGAATCGCTTCCACTGCCCTCTAGTCCTTCACTCTCACTTTCCTCATCCACGAATCATCATCCTCGCTCAAATTAGCTTACTTGATCACAGGTTGCTCCACAACCTGTGACGTCACGCTACTTCCGGTACAGGCAAGGCTTTTTTTTATCAGCGACCAAAAGTTGCGAACTTTATCGTTGATGTTCTCTACTAAATCCTTTCAGCAAAAATATGGCAATTTCGCAAAATGATCAAGTAATTAAATAAGAAAATCTCATTTCAGTAAGCCTTTAATCAGTTGACAGCACTAAATAAATCATTATTTTGTCCATACAAAAGTGTAAAAAAAAAACAACTCGTTACCATTAATAGCTTTTTTAACACCCGGAAGTGTTCAAACAATAATGTTGTGTCAACTCTCCCTATTTGTGACGTCACGCCCTCTAGCGCGTGCGGGCGCCTGTGCTGCGCTGCCTCAGTCTAAAGTGTTGAATCCTGCCAGCCTGTTGGGAAGCCAAAAGCCAGAAAAGACAAGGAGAGAATGGAGCGCTCCACTCGGCTTCGGCAGGAGGAATAATCACTCAGACGCCACTGAGGACATTGGAAGACGGACAAACTCCCAGGGAGAAAGAAAGTCAACTTGAGGGGAAAGTGTTCCGCACTTCTCGCCAGGACGCTGTTTTAAAAAACATGGATACACTTTTCTCTCTTTTACCGGGACTCTTCCTCCTCATCTCGGCTGTTGGGAATGTCTCCGGGCAGATGCTACCAGGTAGGCGCCAACAAAACCCCAAATCGGACTTTAGAACGCTTTATTGTTTCGCTTGTTCGGACGTTTTTTTTTTGGAAGTGAAACCTGGCGTGTGTAATGAGGCGAGCTCCTGCCAGGTGCGTTCAGGGCGCAGCGGAAAAGTTCCTAATTACCGCCGTGCTTGTTGCCAGCGACTCTAAAACACGCCTAAATGTCCCAAAACGCCACAACATGTCGATGGTCACCGTTTATTCTCTCTTAATTGTCGTTACCGGTGTGTCAAATGTTGTTATTGCGAAGCGTGAAACTGGTTCGCCTCACGTTTGAATTCGGGCTGTTTGCCAAGCAGACTGATATTTGCTTACCTTGCACAAAAAAACATCCACTAACATGTTTTTTTATTGACATTTTGACTTCTACACCATTTAAAAATATACAAGTTTACTTTAATCAGTCGCATTTGTTAACCATAGGACGACGAGCAGGCAGACACGGAGGAGCAAAAAGTTCTGCTCATTCATTATCACCCACGAATTGTGTTATTAATATTGCTTATTTTCATGTTTCTTCAGTTATTGCCAATGTAATCACTGTTTGCGCAGCAAAAGCAGCCGTGTTGGAAGCGTCCCGATGTTCGGCAGGCTTCGGCTTCACACACATCCTAATACACACAATGTGCAGAGGCATATATACTGTATATACAGTGGTGTGCATGTATATTAAAACACTTGCCATGAACTGGAAAACAAAGTCTTATTTCAATGAAATCCCCCCCCCCAATGTAGACCTAAAATTAGGGGTGTGAATCAATCCGAATCCTGGGGTCACTTTGATTCGGAATCGAGTCTCGATTCAACAAGATTCTCAATTGAAACCGATTCTCGCAATGCATTATTTCGTGTAATGATTATAATGCAACTTTTTCAAAACAGGTTACAGGTTAGAAAAGCTTTTTTTTAATTGATTTTTGAAAATGATTAATCAATTTAGAATCGTGATTCAAATGTTAATCGATTGTCCTTTTGTGCACCCCCTACATACAACTATTGTTTCTTTCACAATGGGACCCTTCAACCATTATGAACGTTCCAGAGACCCCTGCATGATACCGGTTGTCAATTACTGGAGAACATAATGCATTTTGGAAATGCTGAATAACAGTCAAATCTCCCTTTTATGTTCACTACCAGCGGCTTCCGAGAGTGTGGAATGACATCAAGGTTGAAACTCTCATAAACACTTGGATACAATGCCAGAAAGATGACTGTTTTCAAAGGGGGGGTGGGGGGCACACTCAATATTAGAGTAAAAGGTTAAAAAAAAAAAGTACTATGCTGATAAATCTGTCTGTGAAATACCTTTTGCCAATGGCCAACAAGTGAAATTCGGGCTCTGGGGACAAATAAAACACACGTTTCTTAAGATTTGAGAAATACTGTAATATTTTGGCACACCATTGCATGCATATTCTCAGTTTATGGATATGTGTCTTGTACTGTGGGTGCAGGCAGTCTCCGGTTGAATTTGTGCAACATGTTTTAAAAAAGTGTCATTAGACTTTTATGAAATTATAATTGCAATATTGCAGAGATAGTCTTTGCAAAACACTCAGGATGTAAAAGAAGCATGAATCTGCAAAGCAAATACTTTTAAAAAATGCAACTTTGTGGCCCCCACTTGTGTTTTTAGTGTTTTGTTTCCTGTATTGTGCATCTCACCCCACATAAAGCTTGATTTATGTGCCGGACATTACTAGAAACTGCACGTGAGGGGGGTGGGGGGTCCAGCATGCCCAGGCTCGTTGATGATTTGCATAAAAATTACACATTAATTACCACTTCTTCTGTGAGCTTTATTGCCTCGCCCCCCTTCTAACCACCCCCAACTACTCCCCTCTTCCCCCTCCCTGGGGGCCATTTGGTCTGCAGGGCAACAAATGTGTGGAATTTCTTTGAGGCCTCTCCGGGAATGCGCTTGCTGTTAATTTGCAAGTAAATACGAGATGCTACTTTACATAGCCTGGAGGAGGGCCGTCAATGTGGCAAAGAAGGTGAAAGATAACATTTAGGGGGGGTGGGAAAATGGTTGCAAATATACAGTGGACGGTTAAAAAAGAGGACATTTGTTGTCGCAGTCATTATGGGATGGACAGCGGAGATGTGTGTTGTGTGGCTTGTCGTCCTCTTCTCCTTCAAACACACTCGAGGACAAGTTGAAAATTAATTGAAGAGAACTCAAAAGTGTCATCATTGTTCAGATGTCCTTTCTCCAAACTAGTCTCATTTAGCTGCATTATTGTCTACCCCTCCCCCTTGTCACGTATAATGCCTAAATGAAACAATGCAATAATAAATGGTGTTTTATGTGAACAGGGCTCTCTCTGGCGTCTGCGCTTATCAAACGCTGCTTCGCAGCAGCCTTATCACCTCCACGCGCTTGAGTAATAAATGTGGTCTGTCGCGGCGCCTTTGCAAACGCCAATAACCAACTGGATGCCAGTGTGACAACTTTTCCATGCGGCGACTCGCGTTGTGACGTCCTTAATCTTAATGAAGTGAAATAATTGATTGCCATTAGCTCCCCGCGACGCATTGGAGGGCTGCTGCCAAACATCACAGTCCGCTTTAACTATAAGTCTAAATCATGTTTTTTTTTCTGTAGTTTGAGTGTAACTACCAAGTTAGTTTAATTGCAATTAATTTAAAGCGCCATTTGGAATCCCTGGAGAAGATATGAGGAAGGGAGATGGAGACGGAGGGGGGAAAAAACAACATGCAACCGTTGGTTCTTGGCCGTGGGCATCTCTTCTACTCAAGAGACTGTGAAAACGGCAGGAGGGGTGCGTCTGTGTGTTTTTCTGTCATGTCCTCTTTGTGTGCGTGCACTGTCACTTGAAGAGCGAGTGCCGTGCTTTTAAGCCCTCTGTAGTAAAGTGATACAAAAACACAAGCATGAAATGTTTTCTTCTAATTTAGATTCCTGTGAAAATCCCTCCTAAATCCACTGTGCCCGTAGGAAACATTGCCAAATCAAAGACTGTTTTTTTCAAAATGTTCTTGTTAAAAGTAATGCATCGGTCAGGTCTTTCTCAATGTCGCCTTTTCAAATCGGACGCCTCTCCGCTATTTATTTGGATTTCAATTTAGTTGCTGATTTTTAAGAAAGCAACAAAAAGTAGTGGCTCATTTCTATAACGGTTTGAGGATGGGTTCTGCAGGCATGCACACGCGCATGTGGAAAATGTAATTAATCTGCTCAGAATTCATTAGCTAATCCCTCATTAGACTTTTGTGCGTAAATGAATCGAAGGGTTTGGCATTGAAAGACGGCTAAAAAGCAAGTACCAAGGCTGTGACCTTCCAGTCTCTAGTACGGGGTGTTCCTTCCTGGCTCCGAGTGTGCTACGCGTCAATGTGGCTTTGTATTCATACAAAGTTGTACAAGTTCGATCAACATAAAAACAATCACTATTTTTATTGACCTCGAGCAAATGGAATCTGAGAAACTTGTCCTACAAAATTAGTAGCTTGAGGACTGAATGGTCACAGGTTCGAGACCCAAAGCCGATGACAATCAGTACAGTTCCATGCACTAACTTAGTCTGATTTTGGCTCGAAAAAAGCTTTCTAAAAACACATGGAAACACCTTTTATCTTGTTTTAAAAAAAAATCAGATTGACACACCTAGTATGTGATTAGAAACCAGTTTTCTTTGACTTTTTGTGTGCCAATCTCTTTGGCGGACCATCACATTATTCACAGGCGAAGAAGAACAAGCTGGGGGTGAGGGGACAGGTAGGAATGTAACGATCTGAACATTTCATATCAGTTATTGTGACCAAAATTATTACAGAGTTCATCCTCATAGTATTGCTGAATGTGCTTATAATGTATTTATGCAGAAGAAACATTAAAAATTGTTGTGGAGTTTGAGTTTATTTTGAACATGCATGCATACAGCATGATACATCACAATTTCCAGTTTCTCTATTCAACATGTTCGAAAAGGAGTAGGAAGAAGCAGAGCTTATTTAATCATTTTCCTTTACATAGCAGTTGCTAAAAACTTTCGTTCACTTCCTGTTCTCAATCTATTCACAATATACTCCATAAGTAATAACAAAAAAAAAAAAATTAATAATTGGTGAAGTAAGTTATATTTCATATAGAAGAGTAAGATTACTTTGAAAATGAATGGATGGATGAGATACTGTAAATTCAAAATGTTTATCATGATTTTTCTTCTTTGTACTTTGTAAACACTTTAAATTTGAAGAGTTTCTTGAAATGGATCATATTAGTACATTGTTTGATTTATTTGCATAATCCATTCCATCATTTAATTCCACATACAGATATACTGAAGGTCTTAAGTGTTGTACGTGCGTACAAATGTTTTAGAATTAAATTTTTCTCTAAGATTATATTTCTCTTTTTTTTGACAAGAATTGTTGTATATTTTTGGTTAGCAGTTTATAGTTTGCTTTGTGTATAATTTTAGCTGTTTGCAAATTCACTATGTCGTGGAATTTCAGTATCTTTGATTCAATAAATAAAGGGTTTGTATGTTCTCTATATCCAACATTATGTAATATTCTAACTACTTTTGTAGTTATTTCCCCATATTTCTACACAATAACTCTGATATGGTAACACTAACGAGCAGTAGAGAATATGGAGTGGTTTTGGTCTAGAACATGTTTTGCTTTATTCATTATTGACGTGTTTCTTGCTACTTTATGTTGTATATTAGAATTTTTTTTTTTATTGGTAAAGTCAAATTGAGTGTTAACTCTGCTTCAGGTCCGTTTTTTATGACGTCCCCCGAGTTCACGTTTGGTTGTAAAACCGCTTTGTGTTTGTTAATGAAGTTGTAAAAAAAACAACACTTCCGTGTCACTTTCCTCTGAATATTTAGCGATCACTCTTACTAGGAGAACACAGCCTGTTGGTTCAACATGCTCAATTGAATATGTTAGTTGTTCAGACAGCATCGTGGTTGTATGAGTTTAGATCCTGGTATGTCGTTTCCTAATGGGGAAAAATGTTATTGTCGCTTGTATTCATTTTAGCATTTAAGCTAGCTGTTTAGCTAGTTCTAGTCGGTCTGTGAGTTTATCAAAGTAAGGCTATCAACCACTATTTTTTGATCATTTTGATTTATAACGGTAATACTGTCAGAATTTGTATCGCAGTTATCATTAATATCGTTAATCGTTACATAAGTAACAAGCAAACAAAGTAAAGATATAGAGGCTGAAATAAGTATTTAAAGTATATGATACAATAAAAGCCTACCCGTTAAATACTGTAAGTGTCAGGATGTTCTCAAAGAAGAGACTTTAAATACGTGACATGACACAAATACATCCAGACCGGTGGAGGGACCCAATGGAAAGACCCAGTGGAAAGAAATCTCTACAAACAGCCATATTTTGACACTAAAACCTCTTTGTATGCACAATGGAATTCATACAGATTAAAAAATAATATGTGGATGTTTTGTTTGTCAGTGGACAACAATAATAAAGCAATAGATCACATGACTTTTCTGCCTCAATCTCATTCATTCAAAACATCTACACGCAAAATCGTTGTTCATATGTATATAGATGTACGAATTAAACGTGTAAGTACAAAAATTTAAACAACTTAAATCAGTAACTGAAAATAATTTGTTGCATAGGTGATATTACCCGTAAATAGTCAAAACAGTTAACCAAAATAGCGATCTTTTCGTTTTCTCTGATGTTCATAATAACTATAAGTGCCATTTAAAAACATTAAAACCGATCTTGCTGTGTGGAATTTGCATGTTGTCCCCGTGACTGCGTGGGTTCCCTCCGGGTACTCTGGCTTCCTCCCACCTCCAAAACCATGCACCTGGGGATAGGTTGATTGGCAACACTAAATTGGCCCGAGTGTGTAAATGTGAGTGTGAATGTTGTCTGTCTATCTGTGTTGGCCCTGTGATGAGGTGGTGACTTGTCCAGGGTGTACCCCGCCTTCCGCCCGAATGCAGCTGAGATAGGCTCCAGCACCCCCCGCAACCCCGAAAGGGACAAGCGGTAGAAAATGGATGGATGGATGGAAAACCATATAACAGTGAAAAGTTGTCGTTATCGGTTAGATCTGGAGCTTGAAAGTTACTAAAGTTAGCTTATTACCATGTAGCATTCGCTTCCATTTTCATTCCCACATAGCGGTGTAAAAACTAGAAAAAAACTACAAAAACTGAACTTATACATTATATATCATTATAAGCATGTTGCTTGACTAGACAGGAACTGTACATATATGTGTACATGTATATATGTAACCTGCTCAGTGGCCTTGTGGTTAGAGTGTCCGCCCTGAGATCGGTAGGTCGTGAGTTCAAACCCCGGCCGAGTCATACCAAAGACTATAAAAATGGTACCCATTACCTCCCTGCTTGGCACTCAGCATCAAGGTTTGGAATTGGGGGTTAAATCACCAAAATGATTACCGAGCACGGCCACCACTGCTGCTCACTGCTCCCCTCACCTCCCAGGAGGTGGAACAAGGGGATGGGTCAAATGCAGAGAGTAATTTCACCACAGTGGTACTTTAACTGTAACTACAGAAGCATTGATTTAAATACGATCACAAGACACTAACATCCATCAAGTACATACTCATTGATGCATCAGTGAGTCCAACATTGTCTTTCATGGCTTAATGCTTTATTAGTGGACTGATCCAGATGTAAAAAAAATAGATATGCCTCCACACTTTTCTACTTTTAATCTCTGTAAAAGGCAGAGTGTTTGAACAGATGGCTTAAAAACTCCACATTGGTGATTTAAAATTTTGTGAAAAGCGTATGGCTCCACTTCATCACATTCAGCTATTTATTGATACCTGGCTTGTCCACGTCTGCGCAGCTAAAAGTAAATCAACAGTAGCAATATTGAATGTTTGCCTTGCATCTGGAAGGGTCGACGGCCTCTAAGGCCCATGGTTGCAAGTTGCAACCCAGCAATTCCCTTTTTTTTTAAAAAGCCACAATTCCGCCTTCGATATAACCCCCAAAGTCAGGACATTTCTGGTTTGACTTTCAACCAGACTGTCAAATTAAAATTGGGCATGGAAATTTGGATGCAGTAACTTACCTTATTGTCAAGGATCACGGTTTTTGAGGGGTGCATGACTACAGTATCTGTCAGCACACAGCGCAAGCAAACTGTGAGGGTGCTAAAAATGTGTGGAAGAGACACTTATGCACCAAATCGGAATCCTGTAATGATCATATCCCTGATGAATGATGGTGTTGGTCCAGTGTCATCAATCTCTCTGGTGCCCTGTTGGGCTCAGGTCACAGCTGTCGGCACACAGGAGCGTGAAGCTCACTGCTGCCCCGCATAGCCACTCTAAAAACGAGCGCACAGTCTCTTCCACACATGGCTGCTTAATGACAGATGAAGTGATCAACACTCTCAGCTGATTAATTGCATTTCAGTGCAGAAATGATCACCCTCATATAGATAGTAAACCCATTCTTACAAGAATTTTGGTTGGGTTTTGTACAAAAAGTAAAGAATGCCTTTAAGAAGAAACAAACCTGCTCTTGGGTTACCTGTTTTTCAAGTGACTTATGGAAATAATGTGCCCCAGGGTATGCACAACAAACATCAGTATTAACACATTTGTCGTTTGTGATGTTAAAACACATTTTTATTGGAAATAGAGACTTGCGAGCAGGTGACGACAGGTTTTGACATGAATATTTTCAGGGCTATTACAAGTGTATGGGGTGGCACAGGTTAAAGGTTGAGGTCAGCCATGTGTTGGTTTAAGTTGGTGCAGGATAACACATGCGAGACTGTGCTCACTCGGTTTAAACATTTACAATGTGCCGATACAAGGGGGTTTGTTTTTATTTCCAGTTTTTCTTTAGTCCACTTTATGTCTGGGAGTAACTTCTGTATTGTTTGACGCACTGGAGTTAGTTAGTATACGTGCCAACAGTGTCTTTAAAATGCAACTGTAAATAACCTGTGCATGCCATGTGTCTAATTTTGTCTTATTGTTCTCTGTTGCTTCCTTGGACCAAGCTCATATGGGGCGCGCTGAGAAGGGTGAGTTACACCTGGCCAGCCAAGAGCTGAGCACCATGTCATCGTCATAGTTAGCTGGTAGTCTCCACCTTTAACATTGGGGATTCCTTGGTTGTCTTCACAGGGGTTTCTTTTTTGGTCATCCCACTTTTCATCTGTGATGTCTTTACTAACAGTCACATTCACAGGCATTTCATTCAGTTTCTATGTCGTAGCTAACTCAGCTAACACATCTTCCAAGTGTATTGGAACATTATTAACACACTATATGGTGAACATCTTGATGTTTGGAAGTTTTGTCAATTAAATCTAATCCACCTCTTCAAGTAGGGCATGTTTTGAAGATGTACTTAATGTTCTACCAAGTGCTTCTCATTTTTTATGCTTATAACTGCCGGCTTTGACCAGAGTTTTTGCTGTGTCAAGTGCCATTGGAGTTTGTACTAGAACTAAGTATTTTCAAAATGTGGAATACTTTTTGCCCTAAGCTGTTGCAGGTAGGGTCTTATCTTTGAAGATCTATTTACCATGTGTTGCGCCCTGTGAGAAGTTAAACAGCTGACGGTGTAGTTGGTGTGCCCAGGTGCTGTTTGTTTAGCTAAGGCTGTTCCCTAATTGAATGACTTGAGTTTAACGCCACCTCTCCTGGGCGTCCACGGTCCCGGCGGACCCATCAACAGACCTCAATGCAACACTCTTACATCGAGCAGGCTATAAAGCTTTCCGTCTCTTTTGCACTTTTTTGAGAGCGGTGAAGCACATAGGCGGTGCCCCTATTCTCGGCCTGCAGCGGCTGTTTGAAAGGGGCTCAAGAAGGCCTACCTCCTTCTATTCCGTCTCACACATATCCCCCTTTCCTCTCGCTCTGTCTTACTCTTTTACACTCCAAACACTCCCAGCGGCTGCTTGTTGGGAGTTAGTTTTCATTGTGAAAGTGACAGCTAAGTAACATAGAGAGCAGACAGACGAGTGGTGGTCAATGTCTAACAGCGGTTTCCCACAAGCTTTTGCTTATACACTATAAATGCTCAATTTTAACATTTTGACATCCTAAAAATCTAAGGGAATGAGCCTAGTTAGTTTTATGCCAGCTCACTTTCTTATAAATGCCAACATATGTTTTATTTATTTTCATCTTTGTATGTGTGTAGTTCTCTGCTCTGAGACACATTTAATACAAAAATAACAGAAACCTAATGAAAGTGCCGCTGTGCAGAGATTCTGTCAGTTCACATTAGGCAGGACAGGTTCCCCTGGCAGGTCCTACATGTGTTCTAACTAATCTCAGTAGATTTCAACTCAACCAGAGACAAAGGGGTTTTGACCAAAGTGCGTGCTCGCTTGTATTTATAAGAGTCATTAAAATCAACACACTGCAGGAAATGATTTGTCATATCAGTTTGGTTAAAAGTTGACCTGATTTATTGGATGTAGCTGTATCTGTATTTGAAAGCTAGAATGGTTTTGTCTTTCTGTTTTGTTCCCTTCTCAGCACATTTTTTTCTTGTCAAGGAGTTAATCCAAACAAAGACTGGAGCCCTTCTTTCAACATTTAGGAGTTATATTTCGCCTCACATTTTAGCAAGTAATATATAAGAACGCCATCAAAAGTAATAAAGTCAGACTGGGAAAGAATGTATTATAAAGAGCCAGCGTTTAATATGAAGTTACTCTGTTGTCACAGTAACCCAACTTTAGCAGTGCCCTGCATGTTTGGCAAATGTTTGATACTGAGGTCAAACCAAAACCACTGAGGCCAAAGTCTCATGGAAGATGTGATGACTCACTTTGTTTTAGTGTAACTAAGTCCAGATTTTAATAATGGGCCAGAGTCACGCTGTCATACCACTATTTTTTTAATACGTTATATTGCTTGGAAAGTTCGTAAAAAAATAGCAATTCAGTAAAAATTTCTATATTCGAGGGTAGAAACTGTCTTAAGTGACAAGCGGCATCAACATTTGTTCCAGAGAGACAAATCATCCATGAAAAGTCTAATTTTATTTTCTAAGACTTTGTTTTGTGGATGCTAAATAACTGTGACTGTTGGTATATACCTTTTTTAAAAAGGTGTCTGCTCGACTTAGCCTCTTTACAACAGCCCTCAGGTGGCCTCCAGAGGGCTCTTTTGTGCGTCTTTGTTTGCGGCTATGGGCACTGGCTGAAGGGGTTTCCATTATTACAGTTAGGAGGACATCTGTCATAAAGCAACATTACACACACACACATCCACACCAAAGTAGCTATAAGCAGTCTGTGTGCAGTATACCATGGTCTCCTGATCTTCCTGATCCCAGTCATGAGAAAATCCCAGAGGATGTTTTTTCTTCAGCCGCTCCCTTCTTACTGTCCTTACATTCATGTCCAGTAACACTCCTCTTTAAGCTGATTTGGTTTTAAGAGTGCTGGAAAGCTTTCAAGAGATATAAACCCTTTCTGTGTGAATCGGGGGTTTACAGTCGGATGACCGCTCCATTAAGATTATCATCTCAATGCCGTCTTTATATCTTCATATCACAGGGATGTTGGGATTCTCACCGTCATTTGGGGCGAGGATTTCAATTGTCAAGGTATGGTTATGATTATTTGACTTAAAACATCTATTTGAATACGATGTCTGAGTTATCATAAACTATCCAAACAGTTCAATTGGAGAGCCATTCATACTCATTAAACCACTCATCTGTCTTCCTGCTTTTTGTACCGCTCTCCTGCCAGTCTGCATGCACACCCAACTGTCATTGGGTGGCAGGTTGACTGAAGACACATGGTCAGAATGACGGTGATCTTACACACGTCCACAGACCTTCAGTCCATCACTTGTAACTGGCTGGCACTGCGCAATGTCTCTCTGTCAGTGGTCCGGACTGGCGGCCTTTGCCTCAACTTTGAAAAGGTCTACCAACAAGCAAGTGGCCATTACGATATCTCCTTCTGTTTGCAGTCTGACCTTCTCTGGCTCGATATTACATAAGATAACCTCACTAAATGCACGGGAAGCCCATTAAAAATGTTTTTTGTTCTAAGTCACTATAAAAGACGACACCAAGAACATAACAGTGCACCCCCCCTCCACACCCCTGATTGTAAATAATGTAAATAATTCAATGTGATTATCTTGTGTGATGACTGTATTATGATGATAGTATATATGATAGTATATATCTGTATCATGAATCAATTTAAGTGGACCCCGACTTAAACAAGTTGAAAAACTTATTCGGGTGTTACCATTTAGTGGTCAATTGTACGGAATATGTACTTCACTGTGCAACCTACTAATAAAAGTCTCAATCAATCAATCAAACTCGTGATTCCATTTAAAAATGTTTATCTATTCTTCTTGTTTCTTAATGTTAAATTACTGCCTGCTCATTTGCAAACATTTACATTTATTTCCAGGCATTTATCACACTAAACAATCACTTTGTCCAGGGTTTTAGGTTGAAAGCGCTATACTGCCACCATATTTCTTCCCGGCTGTTTTAAAGTGAACAATGCCCTATACACGCTCGTGGGAAACCCTGACTTTGAGCTTTACTTGTCCAATTGCAAACCTGCAGAGTTGTTTACCAGCTCTTTCTACAGAGTTAGATAAAACAAGGCTTGTTGAATTCCTAAACTGTTATCAACGATGGAAAGAAACCCGGTCCATTTTTTTCTTTATTAGACACGGCCTTGAGGTTTTGAAATTCAACTGTTTTTTTTGTTGACATATATAGATATATATACTAGTTACAAAGTTATAGACAAATCTACAACACTGCTATTTAAACTAAGCTGACTCCACTGTGTCTGGTGCACTCTCCTCACCTGACACATGCATGTTCAACTCCCAGAGGTTACAATCAATCATTCCCTTCTTCTAAGAATTTATGGCTCACTAACAAACAACACAACAGACCTCTCTCCCTTTCTTGTGTACTTTTTTACTTAGTTTGCTGCCCCTCCCCCTTTACATCCTTACCTCCGTCACCCCCACTTTTGTTCTCCTTCCCATGTCTCCTGTTTCTGTGCTTTCTTTCCCGACAAGAGCGAGGGCGGGGAATTTGTTTGGCCAAATCCAGATTGACTGGTGTTTTATTACATGGATTAAATGTGTAGATTATTTTAAAGGTGGAAATAGTCCATTGTTAGGTAGGCCATGCTGTGGATAACACTGGAGCAATGTGGAGATTCAGAAATCCTGCTAATCCTCCTGAAAATAAACAAGGCAGACATATGAGAACTTTTGGGCACCATTATAAACTGATATATATCCGTATGTTTTGTTTTATAAAACCCATGATGATTAAATTGCTTCCATGAAGTCAGGAGTGGGACCGGTTTATGACAAATGTTATATTATGACTTAGAAACTGTTAACGAAGCATTTTGTCTCACCTTTTCATTTTTGCCGCACCCAAATCCTCTTGCCAAAGTCTTTCCCTTTTGCCTTCTTTCTCTTTGTTGCCATCGTATACTTCTCCTGGAATGCCTTGTTTGGTCTTCGTGTTCAGTTCATACAAATGTACCTCTGATACAGACTGTTTTTATTAACTGTCTTATTGTATAATGTGACTTTGCTAACTGTCACAATTGGGCCAAAGGTAAACAAAGCATGCGTGCGTGCGTGCGTGCGTGCGTGCGTGTGTGTGTGTGTGTGTGTGTGATTGCACGCAAAGGGAGCTGTCTTATTGGACTAACGGTTAACAGATACAGCGATACCTCCCCATGACACAAGATGTCTCTTGCTATCAGTCTCACAAACACACACGCGCGCACACACACACAAACACACTTTACTACCTTGACTCAGGACTGTCTGTCTGTTAATGTTACTGCCAATGTTGAATGTGTACTTATTGAAGTTAAAGGCCTACTGAAACCCACTACTACCGACCACGCAGTCTGATAGTTTATATATCAATGATGAAATCTTAACATTATAACACATGCCAATACGGCCGGGTTAACTTATAAAGTGACATTTTAAATTTGCCGCTAAACTTCCGGTTCGAAACGCCTCTGAGGATGACGTATGCGCGTGACGTAGCCCGGGGAACAGAGGTATGCCTTCCCCATTGAATACAATACAAAAAAGCTCTGTTTTCATTTCATAATTCCACAGTATTCTGGACATCTGTGTTCGTGAATCTGTTGCAATTATGTTCATTGCATTATGGAGAAAAAAGCTGAGCAAGCAAAGAAGAAAGTTGTCGGTGCGAAACGGACGTATTTTTCGAACGAAGTCAGCAACAACAGTACACAGCCGGCGCGTCTTTGTTTACATTCCCGAAAGATGCAGTCAAGATGGAAGAACTCGGATAACAGAGACTCTAACCAGGAGGACTTTTGACTTCGATACACAGACGCCTGTAGAGAACTGGGACAACACAGACTCTTACCAGGATTACTTTGATTTGGATGACAAAGACGCAGACGTGCTACCGTGAGTATGCAGCTTTGGCTTCTAAACATTTGATCGCTTGACCGTATGTGCGCAACTTTTTTTTTGCGTATGTACGTAACTTTTTTAAAATATATAAGCTTTATGAACCTTGGGTTAGGTGAACCGTCTTTTGGGCTGAGTGATTGTGTGTGTTGATCAGGTGTTTGAATTGTATTGGCGTGTTCTATGGAGCTAGGAGCTAGCATAGGAGCTAGGAGTTAGCATAACAAAGACGTAGGTGTTTTTATGCAGGATTAATTTTTGTCATATTAAATATAAGCCTGGTTGTGTTGTGGCTAATAGAGTAAATATATGTCTTGTGTTTATTTACTGTTTTAGTCATTCCCAGCTGGATACCAGGTACCGTGAGTATGCAGCCTTGGCTGCTAAACATTTGATAGCTTGACCGTATGTGCGCGTCACGTACGTAACTTTTTAAAAATATATAAGCTTTATGAACATTGGGTTAGGTGAACTGTCTTTTGGGCTGAGTGATTGTGTGTGTTGATCAGGTGTTTGAATTGTATTGGCGTGTTCTATGGAGCTAGGAGCTAGCAGAGGAGCTAGGAGCTAGCATAACAAACACGTAGGTGTTTTTATGCAGGATTAATTTGTGGCATATTAAATATAAGCCTGGTTGTGTTGTGGCTAATAGAGTATATATATGTCTTGTGTTTATATACTGTTGTAGTCATTCCCAGCTGAATATCAGGTACCGTGAGTATGCAGCCTTGGCTGCTAAACATTTGATAGCTTGACCGTATGTGCGCGTCACGTACGTAACTTTTTAAAAATATATAAGCTTTATGAACCTTGGGTTAGGTGAACGGTCTTTTGGGCTGAGTGATTGTGTGTGTTGATCAGGTGTTTGAATTGTATTGGCGCGTTCTATGGAGCTAGGAGCTAGCAGAGGAGCTAGGAGCTAGCATAACAAACACGTAGGTGTTTTTATGCAGGATTAATTTGTGGCATATTAAATATAAGCCTGGTTGTGTTGTGGCTAATAGAGTATATATTTGTCTTGTGTTTATTTACTGTTGTAGTCATTCCCAGCTGAATATCAGGTCACCCCCGGCTCTCACAGCATCTGAATAGCTTCAACTCCCCACTAGTCCTTCACTTGCACTTTACTCATCCACAAATCTTTCATCCTCGCTCAAATTAATGGGGAAATTGTCGCTTTCTCGGTCCGAATCTCTCTCACTTTATGCGGCCATCATTGTAAACAATAGGGAACTTTGCGTATAAGTTCAATTGACTACGTCACGCTACTTCCGGTAGGGGCAAGCCTTTTTTTATCAGATACCAAAAGTTGCGATCTTTATCGTCGTTGTTCTATACTAAATCCTTTCAGCAAAAATATGGCAATATCGCGAAATGATCAAGTATGACACATAGAATAAATCTGCTATCCCCGTTTAAATAAAAAAAATTCATTTCAGTAGGCCTTTAAGTACAACTCTCTGAAACAGGACTATTGCAGACTGTGTGCTAGTTTAGAATGAAAGGCAAATGCCTATTTGTACAAACGACAAACACTTGAATTGGCAACGTGGAAAAATATAGTTTTGCCCTAAAACAGGCTTTCAGATCGCCACCTTAGATTTGAGACTTTCTGTCATTATGCTAAAGGTTAAAAATACAAGCGCTGTTCAGTTTTACACAGCATTTGTGATCTTATCTAGAGGGCTTTTTGGAAATCTTCTAATTCTTCTGTGTCTAAAAATGTCTCACTATGTAGTAATGTGACTAAAGACCTACAATGACCCTGTGTTTAATTAAGGTTGTGTATCACAGTGTGGCTCTTATTTTAAAGTGGGTTTAAACCTCATAAAATGATTTTAAGCAATAATTGTTTCAGCCTGTCCACACATTTTCTACATGTGTATATTGGAAAAAAAAACATTTTTAAAGCAACAAATGGCACATTCAGTGCTGATAATTGCCTAGAATTTGAAGCCTTAGGGAAAGTAATATTTGTTCATGGCACAAAAGCAAAAAGCTTTGTTGCAGAGGATTAAAACATAGCTGATTTTGCTGTATGGAGCAGCCGCTACTAAAAAGCATGAGCTTCCTGAATTTGTGCCCTACCTCTTTCTTACTCGAAACACTCACACACTTCAAAGGCATACATACTTGTGGACTGTGGAACAGTGGGAGCCACATGTGGTTTAGGTTAGCCACACTTTTCCCTTGCACTGGCCCCAAACTAACCACTTGTACTTTACCATGGTCAACTACATTTTGCTTTAACCATGCGCTTCTGTGTGGGTCCTTGTCAATCTGTGTAGATGCGTGTTTGTGTGACGTGCCAAGGGCTTGTATAAGCTTGTCACCACCCGAGACTGGAAATTGCTCCAACAAGAACATACACACTTGAACAGTTTGCGAGGTAGATTGTTCAATAATTGTGTCTTAACATGATCATTCCAAGTGCGACTTGGGATATGGACCATGCAACGTTAAGGTGTTGTTAATTAGGGTCAGGTAATGAGCTTTCATTGTGTAGTGTTTGCTTAGAAAAATAATCTGCAGTTAGAGGGCAAATGCACCATTGCAAACAGGCTTTAGTGTTTTCCCAAGGTTTTATTCTTCTTGTTCATTTTGTAAGCAAGTTGCTTTTGCATTGGTGTTCAAGGGCTCGTATGAATAAAAGGCAATTGTAACTATCCTGTTACACATCAACATTAGAAAATGAGTGTATAAAAACAACACTGGAGCTAATCTTTAGCTTTAGAAAAGCCATGACCTTGTTTAAAAAAAAAACAACCTTTGTGTATTTAAAGGCCTACTGAAACCCACTACTACCAACCACGCAGTCTGATAGTTTATATATCAATGATGAAATCTTAACATTGCAACACATGCCAATACGGCCGGGTTAACTTATAAAGTGCAATTTTAAAATTCCCGCCACACTTCCGGTTGAAAAACTCCTTTGGATATGATTTATGCGCGTGACGTCACAAAAGCAACGGAAGTGGTTGGACCCCATCGGACCCGATAGAAAAGCCTCTTGTTTTCTTCGACAAAATTCCACAGTATTCTGGACATCTGTGTTGGTGAATCTTTTGCAATTTGTTTAATGAACAATGGAGACTGCAAAGAAGAACGTTGTAGGTGGGATCGATCGGTGTCTTAGCGGCTAAGTACAATACTGTAATATCTGTGATATTTGCATTAGTGTACTGTGTCTTTAAGGGTTTGGGGAATGCGAATGCGCGAGTGAGTTGGCGGAGAACTTGAGTGTGTGTGAGCGTGACTTTTGGCTAACAGCAGCTCGTGTATGTGTGTGCGTTACTTTTTGAACTACAACCAGTTACCGCTTGTTAATAAAGCGATTGAGCAATTTGTTTAATGGACAATGGAGACTGCAAATAAGAAAGTTGTAGGTGCGATCGGTGGAGCGGCGGACTACAGCAACACCAACACCAGGAGGTTGTGTTGTGTTTTGAGCAAGATAAGAGACGCACTACGGTGAGTCTAGCTTTGGATTCCAAACATTTGATCGCTTGCCCGTACGTGCGTGTCGATATGTGCATGTGACGTACGTAACTTTGGGGAAATATATGTTTCTTGCCGACTCTGATGGCGGCCGGGGTGTCGTCAAAAGCGTACAACGCCCGCCGCCGCATCTAAGTTAGCTACACAGCTAGGTTAGCTTCTGTTTTTTTAGCTTCGCCAAGCGGAATATTATTAATTGTGTATTTACATGTTCATGGTTTAATAGTATTATTGATCTTCTGTCTATCCATCCAGTCAGGGTTTTTTTTAATTTAGTTTCTATCTGCGTTTGAGACTGCTATGCTATCGCGTTGGCTACGCAGCTAGGTTAGCTTCTGTTTTTTTAGCTTCGCCAAGCGGAATATTATTAATCGTGTATTTACATGTTCATGGTTTAATAGTATTATTGATCTTCTGTCTATCCATCCAGTCAGGTTTTTTTTAAATTTAGTTTCTATCTGCATTTAAGACTGCTATGGTATCGCGTTGGCTACGCAGCTAGGTTAGCTTCTGTTTTTTTAGTTTCGCCAAGCGGAATATTATTAATCGTGTATTTACATGTTCATGGTATAATAGTATTATTGATCTTCTGTCTATCCATCCAGTCAGGGTTTTTTTAAATTTAGTTTCTATCTGCATTTGAGACTGACGCTATCGCGTTGGCTACGCAGCTAGGTTAGCTTCTGTTTTTTTAGCTTCGCCAAGCGGAATATTATTAATCGTGTATTTACATGTTCATGGTTTAATAGTATTATTGATCTTCTGTCTATCCATCCAGTCAGGTTTTTTTTAATTTAGTTTCTATCTGCATTTGAGACTGCTGCTATCACGTTGGCTACGTAGCTAGGTTAGCTTCTATTTTTTTTAGCTTCGCAAAGCTGAATTATTAATCGTGTATTTACATGTTCAGTCACTGTGAATGTCCATTTCGCGTTCTCGACTCTCATTTTCAAGAGGATATAGTATCTGAGATGGTTTAAAATACAAATCTTTGATACACAATAGAAAAAGGAGAGAGTGTGGAATCCAATGAGCCAGCTTGTACCTAAGTTACGGTCAGAGCGAAAAAAGATACGTCCATCACTGCCTCTCAAGTCCTTCACTGTAACGTTCCTCATCTACGAATCTTTCATCCTTGCTCAAATTAATGGGGTAATCGTCACTTTCTCGGTCCGAATCTCTCTCGCTCCATTGTAAACAACGGGGAATTGTGAGCAGCACTACCGCTTGTGACGTCACGCTACTTCCGGTACAGGCAAGGCTTTTTTTTATCAGCGAGCAAAAGTTGCGAACTTTATCGTCGATTTTCTCTACTAAATCCTTTCAGCAAAAATATGGCAATATCGCGAAATGATCAAGTATGACACATAGAATGGATCTGCTATTCCCGTTTAAATAAAAAAAATTCATTTCAGTAGGCCTTTAACATTTGCCAATAGGTTTTCTCAACAAGAACATATTTGTGTGTCTTTCAGACTGATGGCGTGCACTTTTCATAAATGGTAGCTGTATAAAGTTTGATGTTTTGAAATGGATGTTGATTTGCTGCGAACTGGGTGACACATATTTGCCCTCTCCATTCTTTGTGGAGTGGTCAGTGAAATGGGAGTATGTGATTCAAAAGCGAGGTAGGCAGAGAAAAGTGTGTGGGAGAGGAAGCTTTAGCGGTTTCAAGTGTGATAAAGAACTATGCAAGACCAGAGAAAAGTGACACAAACACTTGCAGATGCACTCTTTCATTCCTGAGCTCCATATCTGCTGATAACAACATATCACAGAGACAGAGGGAGGGGAATTTTGTGGGATTGATGGGATGCAGAGTTTTTTCCCCCCCCCCAACTTGCACGCCAGCCGCCTCTCTTAACTTTAAGTGCTTATTTGCACATCTGGAAAAGAGAGTCGGCTCTCGTTGGCTGATTCGCAGAGTCTAATCTCAAATCATTAGCCTACTTTCTCTCACACGCTCTCCTGAGAAATGAACTTTCACCCTCAACCTCATAGGTGTATTTGCTTACTCTGTTAACTACCTGGAAAACTTTGCGGAGAGTTCCACGTTTCTACTCTGAGGTCAGTTTGTTTGTCTTTCGGGGGGGTATGTTTCTCTTTCACATTCTTTAGATTTTGGGAAGAGCTGTTTAACCAGTAAGATGAAGTGGAGGGTAAAATGACCACTTGAGTACCGTAAACCCATTACTCACTCCAATGTGTAATAGTCTTCATAACAAGTTTCCACAAGATTGCCAGGAATCACAGTATCATTTGTGATTTGAGGAACTTACCAGGGTTTGTTCATGTCACCCAGAATTTGTGGTACATTCTTTGCATCTTAATCTTTCCAGTATGTCTAGTTAGATTACATTTACAATGCTAGCCATAGTGGCCCCAGTCGTATTTTTTCGAAAGGTTTTTTTTCCCAGCTGACTGTTCACACTGCAAGTATAATATGATCTTTATCAGACCCCTTTTATAAATGTGCACGTCACTTGCATGCGCAGTTTGATTCAGTAAAAACAAAGGATGTTGACCGGATTCTGTAAATAAACAAATAAGTTGAAACTCCTACCACAAAATAAAAGTTGCCACGCCTTTAAAAATGAGTTTTTTTCGCTAAAATAAATTAAAGCAATATGAATGTATACATATATAGTGTAATATATTTGGAAGGGTTCTAATCTTTTTATGAACGTTAAAGGGGGAACTGCACTTTTTTTTTCAAATTTTGCCTATCGTTCACAATGATGAGACATGACGAAGAATGTCTTTCATATTAAATAAATGCGATTTAGAGTCTTTGGACCCCTCGGGGCGGGGGCGTCTCGGTTGGGATGGGGTTATTGCGGGAGAGGTCATTTTTGACCAAGAACAACAGAAACGAACACACAGCGTGAGGATTTTTTTTATATGTAATATAATTATTGCGATTGTTCTGCCGTGATATTTAGAAACAGAAGTTATGGTTTTTTTGTGTTGGTTTTTTTTTGCAAATAAAAGGGCAAGGTAAAGATCTGTTTGATAGTAAATGTATCTTTATTGCGTTTTTTTCCTAGACTTTCTAAGGGAGTGGGGGTGCATATTCTGTTGACTGGGCTCAGGAACACAAACGCAAGGCTCATAAAGGCATGATTGGAAAAGGCTGGTGTGAAAGAATTTGAGAACCCTGAGCTCAACCTCATCAAACACTTGTGGGATGAATGAGATATCACTTTTGCATCAGTGGACATATATATACAACATCTTGAGCTAGATCCAGCAGCCTTATATCCATTAAGACACTCACATCCAAACAGGATTTCAGAACAGTGATTATTAAATACTGTTCTCTCCCTGTACATATCTTCTTTCTCATGCCCACCCTCTCTCTTCCTCTTTGTTTGGTCGCTCATTAAGCCGATCACTCAACTTTTCACTGACATGCACACTAGTCATGCTTTATTATTAAGCGCACGTACAAATGCAGCTTCAGTGAACCTGCATCTCTGCCTAATCTGCTATGGACAGATGCGGATGCTCGCAAGTAGTCGGCGAGAGACCGGGGCAGCCAAATTCATTATTATAATGTAGTTTAGCCAACTGAACAGCATTTATTAGTTGCTTTTTAGACTTCAGAGCATCATAGACAATGACAATAGCATATTTGTTTTTTCAAAGCGACCAACATTTCCACTCTACTGGCTGCTCCGGTCATCCATCCATTTTCTACCGCTTATTCCCTTCGGGGTCTCGGGGGGGCGCTGGAGCCTATCTCCGGTCATCCGCATTCAAATTCCAGTAGTGGTAATCACATTTGCTATCATTACAAAGTTAGTTCCTAAGACCTGTTTGTCACGTTTTAGTGTCAGTCAGCAGTTAAACCGGAATTAGCACCCAAGTCACTTACCTTGTATACAAAATATATGAATTACATAAATTACAGTAATTAAACAAATAAACACAAAAATAAACGAAAATATAAGAAACATTTTTTAAAAAGAGAGCAACCCCTTTTATCCCTGATTTTGAAGAAGAAGCTTTGCAAGGGAGGGAGAGGGGGGCTTATTTGTAGGAGGAAGTCTCAATAATAAAGTTAAAGTACCAATGATTGTCACACACACAATAGGTGTGGTGAGATTATCCTCTACATTTGATCCATCATGCTCAACCCCTGGGAGGTGAGGGGAGCAGTGAGCAGCAGTGGTGGCTGTGCCCAGGAATCATTTCACCCCCTGGGAGCTGAGGGGAGCAGTGAGCAGCAGCGTTGGCTGTGCCCAGGAATCATTTTTGGTGATTTAACCCCCAATTCCAACCCTTGATGCTGAGTGCCAAGCAGGGAGGTAATGGGTCCCATGTTTATAGTCTTTGGCATGACTTGACCGGGGTTTGAACTCACGACCTACCGGCGGACACTCTAACCACTAGGCCACTATGAGACCACTACACTGCTTAGTTATCACTATCAAATTCAAAGGAGCATGTTCACATTTTCAAAGATACAATTTTTTAATGGTCATGACTAGTGTTGTTAATAAACCGATGTGACCGGTAAACCGATATCCGGTTAGAGATGATGCCGGTTCGGCTACGTCTATTACAGCCCCCTCCATCGATAAGATTCAGCTGTGAATCCTTAGGTCCATCGAGTGAACAGATGAACCGGTTATCACGCCGAACTAGAAATCAGTTGATGGTTTTTGTCTTTAAAACATCACAAGAGCCAGGGTTGTCCGTGATTAGTCACCCGCTTGTTACGTTACTCGCGTAACCACAGACGAGAATAGACGTACTTACATGGAAATGGCTGAAAATTTTAATTTCCCCTCTGGGATTAATAAAGTATTTCTGATCTGATCTGACCGGGTGTCACAGGAGACTAGCAATCATGTGACAGTTGATCTTTAAAACAACGCAAGAGTCACGGCTGCCCGTCAAATAATTACTACGATTTCTACAAGATACGTAAAGTCAACACCGCGGACCGTCTCCTTGCTGTGCCGTCCGTCTATATTGTAACCTTCCAAGGAATGGAGGCTCAGACAGATTCCCATTTTGTCTTTCTTTATTTCACAAAATGCAACGTTCTCGTGCAACTCGCTCAATCTCCGTGTCTGGCTCTCTTTTTCGGAAACACTCAGACCACCTTTCAACTCCACAACACACGTCACTTTTCATCCTTGTCTCAGATGTCTTGCCCCCCCCCCAGTCAAGCCTTTGGCTAGAACCCGTGGGCGCCTGTGACAGCACTGACTTGACTCGTGGAATATAAATATATTTGATATGTTTGCCTTTTTATTTTATTTAATATTTTTAGGGATATATGTTTTAAAAATTAGAAAATGCTGGAAGTATGTCACTTTTAAAGAATGTGCTTTTTTCATATTTGAAGATGAATGTGCCTTTGGGGTGTTCTCATTCATCAGGTTATTTCTAGTCATGACACGTGTGACCACTAGGGATGGGCACAGTTCACATTGGAAGAGGAGAGAGTTGTGGCAATCAATGCCCTGAACATCTGACAGTTCTTGACAGTGCTGGAGCAATCGGCTCTTTTCCACCAAAAGTTTAGGAACTTTAGGTTCCTAGATCTATAGGTTCCCGTAAAAGTGTGTGGTTTGTGTTTCTGCCGCATTTTACAGTTTTTACAAGTCAGGCTGATGATGTATGGAGGAGTGGTTTAATATATTTTTACACTGATAACCATGTAAATAAACAGACAGTTATTTAACTAACAAGTAAGTAAATAAAATACAAAGAAAAAATATATAAGACGAAATGATTTAAAAAATAAAATGTACCAAATTGTTCATAAAAAGTCAGGCTTATGTTCGCAATGTCCAACAGTCAGAACGATGTTCCCTCAGTAAATGATTAATTCATGAGTGTCAGGCGAGTCCCTTTGGTCCATTTCAGCGCTAAATAACAATATATAAATAATAAATGTCAGTATTTTTCGCACGCCGACAACCCAAACACATCGGCTTCAGCGTTTGCTTGTTAGCATTAGCATACTGTTCACTCAGGTTGAGGCTAATAACTACACAAATGGAATGTCACTGACTACCTTTACAGCATGTAATAAAGTAAATAGTTCATATTTTAATGCCATTTACCTTTGTTACACTCCTGTACTGCCTCCTTTATTTCATTTTAGCCAACAACGTCTCAGAGTAGGAGCAGGTGAGGTTGTTGCTTCGGGTAAATATGTTTGAAACAGTCCGTCCACTTGTCGTGGTTTAGCGTATCACAATGGAGTTTGTTAAAAATAATAAACAACAATAAACTGAATAGAGTTTAAAGACTACGACTGAGTAAAAACGCTGCTTGATAGACTTCAGCACAAAGATGCCCCACAAAAGTTCCTGCAAGTCGGAAGTTCCTTTCGTTCCTCTTTTTCTTTGTTGTCAAGTTTGTTGTAACAGAAATACACAAGAAATAGGAAATAAACAAGTCGCCAAGAATTCTGTAAATGGTGGTGCTGTGTTAAAAAAAAATATGTTTCATAAACTCCCCCAACTGTGTTCAACCAATCAGCGTTCAACAGCACACCCCGCCCCAGAAAAGGTTCCGGGGAACTTTCAAAAAGACCCACCTCGCTGGCAGGAACTCTGAAGAACTAAATCTACCCAGGGTAGTTTTTGGTGTAAACACAGAGGGAACTTTATTTACCCGGGTAAATGGGAAAGTTCCTGTAAAAGTTCCTGCGGTGGAAAAGAGCCTAATGTCTCCGGTCATCTGACTTGGCTCGATGCGAATAATGTTTCCTTTCCAAGCTCAAGGGTAGCCCATTTTCAAGATGGCCGTGACAAAGCTGCAGAGAATCCCGAAAGACGGCTGGGAAAGTGTGTTAGACTGTAAGGGAAGAACTTCAAAGCTGGTTGCTTGGACTTAGAGTATCTTTTGTGACACCAGTCCTGTAACTTTTCCGACCCGCTTCATATGTGTGTTGCAGCAAATTATATGATGTTTTCATTTTGCTCAGTCTGGCATGTGTTAATTAGCTGCTATGTTTACAGATGGTGTGTTCTGGCTGTTATGTTTGTAGAAATTAGAATTAAAGGACATAAAGCAGTTTATAGCGCGTCAGTCACCTTGTGGGCAAGGAAGGGATTAACTAATTAAGAAACACTTATGTCAGGTAAACAATCATTTCCTGTCTTCTTTATCATCCCATCCTGTGTATTTTCCTTCATTCTTTTCAAGGGGTAGCAGGTGTTCTGAGAGAGAGCAAATGTGGATTTAAAGCCTAAATAAAACAATGAGATGCACGTGTATGTGATACTTGCTTCCTGTTGACGTTGTGCCCTGGGTTCTACATTCATTATGCATGCAGGGATTTCCGTTAGCCTAAATGGCAGGCCAGAGTCAGATGCTCTTCTCTGACACGTGTGTGTGTGTGTGTGTGTGTGTGTGTGTGTGTGTGTGTGTGTGTGTGTGTGTGTGTGTGTGTGTGTGTGTGTGTGTGTGTGTGTGTGTGTGTGTGTGTGTGTGTGTGTGTGTGTGTGTGTGTGTGTGGATTTTGCTTTGCTCGTAGTGAACCCTCAGATGAATCTTAATGACCATCATTAACCCTTTCACCTTGTCTCATACACACACACACACACGTACAGCTAGTTTACTGTGCAAGAAATTATGTGGTGAGTAGAAATGCTCTGAAGTGTGTTTGCATGTGTGTGATTTGTCTGCCGAGTGGCAGGTTGATGGGCACAAATTGACACAATTGCTCTCTGAGATTTTGAAGGATCCACTCTGAAGAAAAAGTGGCTCTGTAGAAGCGACATTGTATGTGATGCCCCAAAGATCAACCACTTAGTTGAGTCCGTCTTTCTGAATGTTGTTTTTTTTAAAAACAAATCACAATTCTTATTCAATCAAATCGAGTCCTGATTATTATATTTCGTAGATATCAATTTTTAAACCAAAGGGAGCTTTTCTAACCTGTAACTTGTTTTGAAAAACTTTCATTATAATTATTATACCAGATAATACATTGCAAGAGTTGGTTTGAATCGAGAAAGGTGTTAAATTAAGAATTGATTTTCAAATCGAATTGTCACCCCAGAAATCAGAATCGGATCAAATAGTTGTGTCCAGCATAAAATCTTTATGTAACAAGAGTTTTTTGTAAAACAAATGACACACAAATAGAAAACTCTTTCAATATCCAACTGTCACTTTCATACAACCTTTTAAAGGTATCATGTTATCCAAATCCAACTTTTCTTGCCTGCTGGCACCTGTTTTTCTGTATTTAGGATCACCATAACTCCTGAAAGAGCTTTGCACAAGTTTCACATTTTTGTTCAGTCGTAGTGTACAGGTTCCTTCTTTTTTTCTATCTTCTTGTTGTGCATTCGCCGCTGTTGCCAAAGGGTATAGTTCTAATTTATATCTGTCAGTAGACTCGGTATAGAAGCGCTAAAAACTACAACATGTCTGACGGGGTGTAGACAAACTCAAACGGGGCTTGGCCTGGAGGAGTGCTTCACCATGTAAATAAGACCGTTTAAAGATAATCTGTAAAATGTATGCACAATTTGGACCAAAGCTCCACCGTTACATGTTATGTAGACCACGAGGAAATGTTTTAAATGTCAAAAAAAAATCATGTTACGACCCCTCTAATACGCGTGTAACGTTCATTAGAACTCCTACGATTTGTACACTAATTTTACCGTAAGTATTGCTCAAATTTCAAACTGAATGGTAACATCCTTAAAAGTGTTCAACCTCATCCGTTCCAGTGTTTTTAGAACATCTTTGGGATATCTTGATTGTTGTTGTTTTCGTGCCACAAAGTGCTCTCTGCTCATATGTTGCAGCATTAAGGTGGCAGAACTTGCATGCAGAACTGCTGAATAGTGGCTACAAGCTGCCAATGGCTAGAATCTGTCATTTTCTGTGTGTGTGTGTGCCCATCTGTTAGGACCCCCTGTTAAACTCCTGCAGCACTAGTGCACATATGGAACACGCATACACACTCATACACAGGTTACAGCTGGGAGAATCCCCCTCACCATGCCGCCCATCCTCCTTTCTCCCCACCTCCCCGCAGAGCCTCAGGACTCGTCCAGGTGTCCATTCTTCTCCTCCCCTCGGCCCTCCTTGCTCTCTTTTATCCCACACTTGTCTGCGTCTTTGCCATCAGACGTACCCATGTTTGACAAGCTTTGGACTGGCGACAGATTCCTCAATTGCGGTGTGGTAGTTTATCAGCATCGAGACGTGTGAGGCACAGGAAAGAACACGCAAACGTTACACAAATGTGGGACATACTTGGACCAAGTTGGATGTGCTGCACTATTTTTGCCACATTGTGTTCTCTATTGCTTGTTTCTCTGCCTGACATCCATCCATCCATCCATCTTCTTCCGCTTATCCGAGGTCGGGTCGCGGGGGCAGCAGCCTAAGCAGGGAAGCCCAGACCTTCCTCTCCCCAGCCACTTTGTCCAGCTCCTCCCGGGGGATCCCGAGGCGTTCCCAGGCCAGCCGGGAGACATAGTCTTCCCAACGTGTCCTGGGTCTTCCCCATGGCCTCCTACCGGTTGGACGTGCCCTAAACACCTCCCGAGGGAGGCGTTCAGGTGGCATCCTGACCAGATGCCCGAACCACCTCATCTGGCTCCTCTCGATGTGGAGGAGCAGTGGCTTTACTTTGAGCTCCCCCCGGATGGCAGAGCTTCTCACCCTATCTCTAAGGGAGAGCCCCGCCACCCGGTGGAGGAAACTCCTTTCGGCCGCCTGTACCCGTGATCTTGTCCTTTCGGTCATAACCCAAAGCTCATGACCATAGGTGAGGATGGGAACGTGGATCGACCGGTAAATTGAGAGCTTTGCCTTCCGGCTCAGCTCCTTCTTCACCACAACGGATCGATACAGCGTCCGCATTACTGAAGACGCCGCACCGATCCGCCTGACGATCTCACGATCCACTTTTCCTTCACTCGTGAACAAGACTCCTAGGTACTTGAACTCCTCCACTTGGGGCAGGGTCTCCTCCACAGCCTGACAACTTATGAAAGATAAAATGTATCTGAATCAGAAACATGTGCTTACAAATATTGAGAAAAAGGTGAGGTATAGGGTTTTGAAGTGTGTTGTAGTAAACGCCATGCATCGTGGCTCTTGCGGGCCTTTGAATAGCTTATTTACACCGCCAAATGCAAGACTTTCTGCTAAAGTTTTGTTATTTTCTTTAACAACCGCAATTGTTGTCATGGTCGCTCCAGGAAAAACATTTGGTCAGATTTTTCACATTTCCAGGGTGACAGCAAAACCAAGGTACTTGGTTAGTTAGCTAATAAAGAGACGGCGTGGCTTGGACGGTAAAGCGGCCGTGCCAGGAACTTGAGGGTTCCAGGTTCTTTTCCAGCTTTCACCATCCTAGTCACGTCCGTTGTGCCCTTGGGCAAGACACTTCACCCTTGCTCCTGATGGGTTGTGGTTAGGGCCTTGCATGGCAGCTCCTGCCAACAGTGTGTGAATGTGTGTGTGAATCTGGAAATAGTGTCAAAGTGCTTTGAGTACCTTGAATGTAGAAAAGCGCTATACAAGTATAACCCATTTAGCATTCAAAGACGACGAATGGCCTGGATGGCAGCCGTGAGACGATAAAATATCACTTTTACGCCATCACTTGGTACATGTTGGTGTTCACAATATTTTCAGACTGATACGTTTAAATCAAACCATGTTTTATTCTTGCACGGACATAGCATTTACATACTTGCCAACCCTCCCGGATTTTCCGGGAGACTCCCGAAATTCAGCGCCTCTCCCGAAAACCTCCCGGGACCAATTATCTCCCGAAAATTTCCCGAAATTCAGGCGGAGCTGGAGGCCACGCCCCCTCCAGCTCCATGCGGACCTGAGTGAGGACAACCTGTTTTTACGTCCGTTTTCCCACGATATAAAGAGCGTGCCTGCCCAATCATGTTATAACTGTAGAATGATCGAGGGCGAGTTCTTGGTTTCTTATGTGGGTTTATTGTTAGGCAGTTTCATTAACGTCCTCCCAGCGCGGTAACAACAGTCACGTTTTCGTCTACCGTAAAGCAGTTCGTCTGCCGTAAACAGCAATGTTGTGACACTCTTAAACAGGGCAATACTGCCATCTACAGTACATATGTGACAATAACATCTACGGCTTTTAGAGAGTGCACAACAGCGCACACAACAAGGAGACGAAGCAGAAGAACGAGGAAGATACAGCCATGGCGACACAGACGACGAGTAAGATGAAGAAATACGCTTGTAAGTTCCAAGCCGCAGCTGCGATTGGACCTGGATAGCCTCCGGGAAGAAGTAGTGGAGTACCAAGTGTTTGGCAGTGAAGATCTTCCACAGGAAGCAAAGATTGACCGGTTTTGGGCCATTCTAGGGAGAGATGGAAGATTCCAGACTCTAGTGCATTTGATGAAGGCACTTTTGTGTGTGCCACACAGCAATGCATCATCAGAGAGGGTGTTCAGCATAGATAGATAGATAGATAGTACTTTATTGATTCCTTCAGGAGAGTTCCCTCAGGAAAATTAAAATTCCAGCAGCAGTGTACAGAATTGAGATCAAATTTAAAAAGTAAAAAGTAAATAATGGGTGTATAAATGGAAACAAAATAGAAAAATATTACAATAGAGTAAAAATAAAAAGCAACAATGAGAATACAAATATAACAGTAAAATAAGAATATAACAAGAGAAACTAGACAGTAGTGACCATGTTATGAAAAATCGTTAGAATGGTTACAAAAATAGTGACAGAGAATAGAACAAGGATGGACAATTCAACACTTAAAGGCCTACTGAAAGGATTTTTTTTAATTTAAACGGGAATAGCAGATCCATTCTATGTGTCATACTTGATCATTTCGCGATATTGCCATATTTTTGCTGAAAGGATTTAGTAGAGAAAATCGACGATAAAGTTCGCAACTTTTGCTCGCTGATAAAAAAAAGCCTTGCCTGTACCGGAAGTAGCGTGACGTCACAGGAGCTAGGATTCCTCACAATTCCCCGTTGTTTACAATGGAGCGAGAGAGATTCGGACCGAGAAAGTGATGATTACCCCATTAATTTGAGCGAGGATGAAAGATTCGTAGATGAGGAACGTTACAGTGAATGACTTGAGAGGCAGCGATGGACGTATCTTTTTTCGCTCTGACCGTAACTTAGGTACAAGCTGGCTCATTGGATTCCACACTCTCCTTTTTCTATTGTAGATCACAGATTTGTATTTTAAACCACCTCGGATACTATATCCTCTTGAAAATGAGTCGAGAACGCGAAATGGACATTCAGTGCCTTTTATCTCCACGACAATACATCGGCGAAATGCTTTAGCTACGAGCTAACGTGATAGCATCGTGCTTTAACTGCATATAGAAACAAAAGAAATAAACCCCTGACGGGAAGTATAGATAGAAAATCAACAATACTATTAAACCGTGGACATGTAAATACACGGTTAATGCTTTCCAGGCTGGCGAAGGTTAACAATGCTGTGCTAACGACGCCATTGAAGCTAACTTAGCAACCAGACTGCACAGAGCTATGCTAAAAACATTAGCTCTCCACCTACGCCAGCCAGCCCTCATTTGCTCATCAACACCCGTGCTCACCTGCGTTCCAGCGATCGGCAGAAGGACGAAGGACTTCACCCGATGCGTTTGGCGGCCCGGAGACGTAGGAAGTCAAGGTGAAGTCGGCGGCTAGCGCGGCTAGCGCGGCTAGCGCTCCAACAAAGTCCTCCTGGTTGTGTTGCTGTAGTCCGCTGCTAATACACTGATCCCACCTACAACTGTCTTCTTTGCAGCCTTCATTGTTCATTAAAAAAATTGCAAAAGATGTCCAGAATACTGTGGAATTATGAAATGAAAACAGAGCTTTTTGTATAGGATTCTACGGGGTACCATAACTTCCATTACTCGGACTTCGTCACGCGCATACGTCATCATACCGCGATGATTCAGCCGGATGTTTCCCGGGAATTTTAAAATGTCACTTTATAAGTTAACCCGGCCGTATTGGCATGTGTTGCAATGTTAAGATTTCATCATTGATATATAAACTATCAGACTGCGTGGTCTGTAGTAGTGGCTTTCAGTAGGCCTTTAACTCAACAATGAGTAGATGAGTGTTATGTGTGTGTATATGTGTAAATAAATGAACACTGAAATTCAAGTATTTATTTTATTTATATATATTTATATATATATATAATAAATAAAAATTAAAAATTAAAATATATATATAGCTAGAATTCACTGAAAGTCAAGTATTTCTTATATATATGTATATATATATATATATATATATATATATATATATATATATATATATATATATATATATATATATATATATATATATATATATATATATATATATATACTTGACTTGGTGAATTCTAGCTGTAAATATACGCCTCCCCTCTTAACCACGCCCCGCCCCCGACCACGCCCCCCACCTCCCGAAATCGGAGGTCTCAAGGTTGGCAAGTATGCATTTAGTAGGCTGTTAGTGATAGCCAATCAAGCTGCGGGCTGCAAAGTATTTTGGAAAAACATTTGTTGTCTAAATACTTTTAGTAATGGGTAAGCACACAAATGAAATTTTCAGAGAAGTAGAACAGTGATCAAACTACTTAAGAGTAATAATGGGCTTGTTTTTTCAGGTAAACCTGCTTATGAAATGAGGCTGGACACCCTCACTCGGCCACATTAGTGATGAAAGCCGCAGATTATGCACAATTTGAACTAGGGCTAGGCGATATATCGAATATACTCGATATATCGCGGGTGTGTCTCTGCGAAATAGAAAATGACTATATCGTGATATTCGAGTATACGTACTCACGCAGTTGCTTTTTAGCTGCGGGCTTTACACTACAGGCTCTTCTCACTCTTTCTTGTCTCTCGTTCTCACAGAGACATAAAACAAGCGCACCTTCTTACATACGTCACATACTGTCGCGCATGCAACGTCACACGCCGTCGTGGAGCAGAGAGGTTGCGGCATGGTAAAGTTAGCTGTGATGCTAGCGGTGTGGTAACAAATGAAGGAATAATTAATACCCAAGAAAAACAGCAGGGAGTCCATCGTCTGGCGGTGGTTTGGCTTCAAGCGGTAAGATGTTTTACAAGTATGCGGCAAAAGCGTTGCTACAAAAAGTAGCAGCACTGCTAATGTGTAGCATCATTTGAAAAGTCACCCGCTAGAGAATAAAGAGTGCTTGAAACTCCACATGTCAACATCTCCGTTCGGTGGCACACCAACAAAATGCCGAAGCAACAATTTCCAGATCAACACCGTATGAAACAAATAGTCAACAAAAGGAGGAGATAACGTCCGCAGTAACGTACCAGATAGCAAAGGACATACACTATTTGAATTCCTATTATGCAGCTCATTTTTATTTGACAGTTATTGAAATATCTTGTGTGACATCATGCACAAAAGTGCACTTTATTTGTTTTAAACTATTGTAGTGGCGTTCTGTACAAAAAGTGCACTTTAATTTAGTGTTGTTTTGATACGTCATCTTAGTGACATCATGCACAAAAGTGCACTAGTAGCTTGTTTTAAAATGTCTGACAATGTTGCACTTTCTGTTTTGAAATGACATGAATGTTTGTGCCACTGCTAAATAACTGTTTAATAAATACAGTTTTGTTAAATTGACTTAGTTGTGATTTCCCTCTCTGCATGAAAGTTTAAAATGAGCATATATTAATGCAGTATGAACAAGAATGTTTTAATGTAGACACATAGAATCATCATACTGCTGTGATTATATGCATTAAGTGTTCATTGAGGGCAAAGGCAAAATATCGAGATATATATCGTGTATCGTGACATGGCCTAAAATATTGAGATATTAATAAAAGGCCATATCGCCCAGCCCTAATTTGAACCTAGGACTATGAACCTTAACAGACTTTGCATTCTGAAATTCTTCACCGGTATAAAAACTGACTCCGTTGACATACACATATGATATAAACAATCTTGGCTTCGACAATGGCGGCAGCTTACTCGAGTCTCTTGTCCATCGGACGTGCTCCTGTGTATCAATTCCCCTAATTTTACTTATTTTTCGCGCTAGCAAACCTTTGGAATAGGGTACAGTTTGTCTCTGTGCAGTCCCTTATTTAATGTTTTTTGGACAATCCATTTTAATCAAATTTGTTGCTCTCTCTCACATTACTGCGGGTACAGTACAGTACAGCTATGTGAGTAAGCTTTGGCCAGTAAAAATGGTTACCGCGACCCCACAATGCATTGCTAAGTCTTGTGCTCTTTGGAGCACTGTGCACAAAAGCAAATCATTGCAAAAGTAAAGTAAAATGCACACAGAACCACCAAAGAAAAAAAGGAGTCCAGTTTTTCAGCTTCTGAGTACAGCTTATTAAAGGCCTACTGAAATGATTTTTTTAAATTTAAACGGGAATAGCAGATCCATTCTATGTGTCATACTTGATCATTTCGCGATATTGCCATATTTTTGCGGAAAGGATTTAGTAGAGAAAATCGACGATAAAGTTCGCAACTTTTGCTCGCTGATAAAAAAAAAAGCCTTGCCTGTACCGGAAGTAGCGTGACGTCACAAGCGGTAGTGCTGCTCACAATTCCCCGTTGTTTACAATGGAGCGAGAGAGATTCGGACCGAGAAAGTGACGATTACCCCATTAATTTGAGCGAGGATGAAAGATTCGTAGATGAGGAACGTTACAGTGAAGGACTTGAGAGGCAGTGATGGACGTATCTTTTTTCGCTCTGACCGTAACTTAGGTACAAGCTGGCTCATTGGATTCCACACTTTCTCCTTTTTCTATTGTGGATCACAGATTTGTATTTTAAACCACCTCGGATACTATATCCTCTTGAAAATGAGAGTCGAGAACGCGAAATGGACATTCAGTGCCTTTTATCTCCACGACAATACATCGGCGAAATGCTTTAGCTACGAGCTAACGTGATAGCATCGTGCTTTAACTGCATATAGAAACAAAAAAAATAAACCCCTGACTGGAAGGATAGATAGACAATCAACAATACTATTAAACCGTGGACATGTAAATACACGGTTAATGCTTTCCAGGCTGGCGAAGGTTAACAATGCTGTGCTAACGACGCCATTGAAGCTAACTTAGCAACCGGACCGCACAGAGCTATGCTAAAAACATTAGCTCTCCACCTACGCCAGCCAACCCTCATCTGCTCATCAACACCCGTGCTCACCTGCGTTCCAGCGATCGGCAGAAGGACGAAGGACTTCACCCGATGCGTTTGGCGGCCCGGAGACGTAGGAAGTCAAGGTGAGGTCGGCGGCTAGCGCGTCTGCTCTCCAACAAAGTCCTCCTGGTTGTGTTGCTGTAGTCCGCTACTAATACACCGATCCCACCTACAACTGTCTTCTTTGCAGCCTTCATTGTTCATTAAACAAATTGCAAAAGATGTCCAGAATACTGTGGAATTATGAAATGAAAATAGAGCTTTTTGTATAGGATTCTACGGGGTACCATAACTTCCGTTACTCTGACTTCGTCACGCGCATACGTCATCATACCGCGACGTTTCAGCCGGATATTTCCCGGGAAATTTTAAATGTCACTTTATAAGTTAACCCGGCCGTATTGGCATGTGTTGCAATGTTAAGATTTCATCATTGATATATAAACTATCAGACTGCGTGGTCGGTAGTAGTGGGTTTCAGTAGGCCTTTAAGCAGAGACTGACTACGTGTGCCTGTGTGCGACAGGGTGATATATTGAAACACACCTCAGCGGAAGAGTGCAATGATGAGACAGAGGTTTGGAAGTAAGAGTTGTCATCTGCACACACACACTCTCATTTGGAGAAAAGCAAAGTTCTTTTTGGTGAATGTATTACGGAGGCTAGCTTGTATCAAAAGGGGACGAGAGAGAGAGCCAAAGCAAGATTGGAGAAAACGGGAGATGAATTCATTGCGATTGCTCTGGTGGACTCTGTTTTCAAACACAGCATCTATTTCTTCTCTCTCTCTCTCTCTCTGTTCTATTATTCCCCCTCCAGCACCTTGACTGCGTTTCTCCTCCAGTGTCATTCACCTTCTTCACATATATGCTTACCAATTACATTCAACAGATGACACTGATAGATGGAGCGACACAAATGGAGAAGGACGGAGGATAAAGAGCGAGTAGAATAAGAAGAAAAAAACTGTTGGAGAGCGCGGGAGCCCAAAACTTGGAAATGACACACATTGGTAGGAATAAAGGGAGAGAAATAGAATGTGACAGACAGATAGGAGCGCGAGATTGAATAGATAAATGAGATTTATCTATAATGGAATCAGCTTTAGTCTGCATGGGGGGAATGTGCTCAATTCAGCCTTTCTGCTGTTATAGACAGATTTACCCTTTTAATATTCTAAAGATCAGTGTGTGTTTGATACAGGGGGAGTGTGTGTAGCATGGCGCTCTACTCTAAATGCAAAGTTAACACTCCTTTTATCCAGGCAGAGCTCGACTGCTATAGGGCCTCAATAAAGACACAATGTTTAGTCAGTTAATTTTTAGTGACTAATGCTGAGTACATGATTTGATACAGTTCTGAGCATTGTACACACGTACTACTGTAACTGCTCTCTGGTTGTTACAAAACATAATTGTGTCAATTAGGACAAAATATATTATTTGCTTTAAAGTGACTCATCATTATGCAGAGTCAAAAAAATTGCAACACTACTGATCGTGACAGGATTCATGAGAGCTATCAAAGACTATTTTGGGACAAATGATGATCCAGAAGTATATATTGAGCCTAAATATGAGGAGGGTGAGCTACAAGTTTTAGAAGATGTGTGCTAAACAGATCAAGCAAGCATCGTGCAGCAATATTTCTAAGTGCTAAACAAGAAATACAAATATAATTTAACAAATCACTTACTGTACAATGTCTGCTCTCACTGGGATGCTGACTGATGGGATGTTCATACAGTGATGTTGCTAGTTGCGCGTCCTGCGTGCCTGACATATTAAAATCTGAAAAGATGCACTAAACTCACTACCCATGCGTCCCGGGGACGCATCTCATTTTTCTCATGAGAATTGATACATTGTGAACATTAAACAACTTGTGTTTAATCAGAGTAACTGGCAAAAGAAACCTTGTTGTTAGCAGACAGGACAAGCGCTGTTTTGCGACATACTAATTTAGCTCCTTCCAACTAGCCTGTCACCACTGGTTTCATTTCAACAATTACAAATATGAACTTCAGTGTACATAACCCCATGTTTCTACTGTGTCTTAAAAAGTCTTACATTTTACTTGTTGAAACCGGCGGAAATCCTGGTTAAGGTTGAAGTGTTTTGTCAAGAGGATTATTTGTGATATACATTTTCAGAATGTGCTTGTTCTATTTAGGGCTGAAGTAAAACAAAGAAAATAATCTGAAGTTGTCATAGTTGTATTTTAGCTCATTTAAAGTAGGGGTGTCAAATTAATTTTAGCTCAGTGGCCGCATGGAGGAAAATCAAGGCATAATAACTTAAAAATACAACTACGGCAACTTCAGATTATTTTCTTTGTTTTACTTCGGCCCTAAATAGAACAAGTACATTCTGAAAATGTACATATCACAAATAATCCTCTTGACAAAACACTTCAAGTCACTTGAAAATTCTGAGGAACAAAATGGTGCAGTATCAAAAACACCATGAAGAACACAAAGAATTTAGACTTAATCTCAATGTACCTGCAAAGCAATTCAACTTGAGGTCACAGCCCATCTAGAATTGAACAAATCATAAATAAAAATGCTTCTATGGATCATCTACCTCATTTGTCATTTCCACTATTCACTTCCTTTAAATTTGACAGAAGACAATCATTTCCACAGAACTATATCAATGTGCAGTGTCATGCAGCATGTTAAGTGGGGTTACCAATTGTTTATTTTACTCCTGTTTGTTTTACGTTGTGGAGAGGCGGAGGAGTCGCAGCCCCGCTTTACCGTCTGTGTACTGCTTGCTTGCCCCCGGTTTAAACTATTTGCTTGCCTAACAGAATTTCCGTTGTGACATCCAGTGGACACTTTTAGAACCGCAGTTTCCTTAATTTAAAAATGCAGCTCAATTTTACTTAGCAAATTCATCTCGCGGGCCGGACGGAACCTGTTCGTCCATCGAGCCGCATGTTTGACATCCCTTATTTTAAGGCTTCGGAAGTACCGCATTGACGTGAAAGATTGAAAAATAGACTACTTAGAGCACTGTGTCTCCGCTGACACTGTTGGTTTCCATATAAAATATGAACCTCTGGAGCCCAACTATAAGACGGCACATGTTTTTAGACTGTTTTTGTAGGGGAAAAACTATCTTCAATGCGAGTCAATCTGGTAGTTGTTACGGTTGATGAGGTGTGGCTAGGTGAACACTATATGCTACTTAATTTAAGTAGGGTAAGACTCAGGGCAGTGTCTTCTCACAAGAGTAGAAATACAAGCATGTTTGTTTTGGACATTAACTCTCCTAGAGTCCACTCTGTGCACACAGTCACAGCGCCTCAGGCCAACACTCACAGACATGCGCATACACATCCACACTCACATTGCCCACGGCTACATTTTCAGTCCAAGGAAGCTGCATTTTGTTTGTTTGAGTGTGTTTTTCCCGCTCTCTACGCCCTTGGCATACCATCACACACATCCGCATGTATTCCGAGAGATATGTGCAGACGGACATGTCCATTTTAGCCGGGCTGTATCGGCCTTCAAGTCTTGTGGGCATGGCACAACAACACACACACGCATAGGCACCCACCTACATTTTCTCGTTACATCTTTTCCAACTGAGGCGCCGTGCATTGTAAGCGGCGTAACTTTTAACGCACAGATTTCATCTATAAAATGTGTGGGCAAACAGCATTTCCGCCCGATACTTTTCAGGTACTTTTAATTATTTTCATTAATACTGTCTTGATTTGAGTTACAGTGGAACTTCGATTTACAAAGTGCTTCTTCAACAGGGTTTGTAAATAGAAAGGTTCGTATTGAAGAAACAATTTAAACATGAATAATGGGTTCCAGCCTTGACAGAAGTCCATATTTTTGTACAGGTTTGTATACTTTGAACTAGGGCTGCACGATGAATCGACATTGAGGTTTTAATTAGTTTCCCTCCCATCTTCGGCATTTGAGTGACAGACATGATGGGCAATTAGAATTGTTGAGCCTCGCATCTTTTGCCTCCTGGCCAATCAAAAGTGTTTACAGGATACAGCAATGTTGTGTTAGCTGCAGTTGAGGCGGTCAGCACTTGCACTTTGGAAAATGTTTTGATGGTGACAAGGCAGGGGCCATCAATAAATCAATTAATCGAACGATAAATGAAAATTAAGTTAAACTCTTTATCGATAAATTGCTTCGTGTGTGTTTTGTTCATCTCTCGCTTCAGAGAGAATGAGGTCTCACTCTGTGCATCCCTCCAAGCACTTGAGTGCGTTTATTGAACAGTGCAATTACCTGAACGCAGTGAGCCCTCGTTTGTCATTCACAATGTTTGTCTCGGTGGGCGGAGATGGAGTCTGCTAGCGTACACACACAGGAAGCACGCAGAGAGCTTTGCTACTCGTGACTCAGTAGTGAGAAGTTCCGCAAAGTAACAAAAGGTAGGAGGAAAAAATATGATTACAAAGCAAAATTTCCCGTTGTGGGAATATTTCAGCTTCAAATCGGATGAGCAATATGAGCCCATCAACACGGACAAACGAGCAAAAATGCAGTGGTGGCAACAAAAAAAAGACAACCTGACCTTGTTTTTACAACTGGGAAAAAAAGCACTTTAAGATGTACTTGCTTCCAGAAATGAGAGCCCATTTTATTTTTTGTTTATTTATTTAGGATACCGTATTTCCTTGAATTGCCGCCGGGTATATAGTATGCGCATGCCTCGATTTACCGCAGGGTCAAACTCGTTTCGCAAAATAATTAGCGCATGCCTAGAATTACCGCCGGGTAAGTCACATACCTACTATGTTTTTAACATTACCCGGCAGTTCGCGGTATTGCAAATGTTCATTCAGCATATTTTTTGCACTGGCATACAGCACGTCACGAGTGACACGTCACGAGTGACACGTCAATAACGACTAAGACTTTCAGTGACATATTTCATAAAGGCTGTGACATATCGTTATTGTGTGTATACTGGCATTTATACACCGGCACATTAGCGCAGACGACATGCTGCCAAAACCAATCGCATGTAAACTTATCTTTAGAAATGCTAATGTATGCACGCTACTTACAAAACAATAAAATTGTTTTAATGTTGGTGACATAGTTTAACATAAATATATGCATAGATCTACACAACATATGTCCCGAGTCCTGTGTGCAACATCCAGCATAATATATCACAATTGATTATACCGGTATACATTGTACCGCTGTGTTATAACGCAGGCACTTGGGAGCCATTCAACAATTACGTATGCAAAGGGGGGTGGGGTTGGGGGTCAAAATCCTGGGGGGGAAATGCGCACAATTAAGTACCATCATTTGTATAGTAAATTTTGCATACGGGGGTTGGGGTCAAAATCCTGGAGAAAAATGCGTACGTAATTGTTGAATGACCCCTTGTAAAAATAAAGAGTGTCACGTTATAATTGCCTTTTCAGACCCAAACAAAAAGAACTCCCGGGATGATTCATTGTGCTTTAAATTTTATTGCGGCATTAAGCGATGTCATGATTATCCTTACATCACACTCAAATTTATAAGCGCATGCCTAAATTTACCACATGCCTTTGGTAAGCGCCGGAGTGAGAAGAGGTTTTAAATTAATTACCGCCGGTGCGCTAATTCAAGGAAATACGGTAACTCTCAATAACCGTACAATGGTAAACAATTTTACAGTAATAAGAAATACAAGTTTTTATCCTTTTAAATAGATAGATAGATAGTACTTTATTGATTCCTTCAGGAGAGTTCCCTGGTTACTTGCATTATTATTATTATATATTGTGATTACATTAGTGCTTAATTTGGTCACAAAAATAATGTTGACAGTAATATTGTTTTACAGCAATAATTTGTGGGGCAATATTTTGTCCAGTAAAATTTGAAAAATAACCTCACTGTGTAGTTTTTATTGGTTATTTCTTCAGTTTAAGAGCATGATGTAGACATAATCTTTAGTCTGTCTGCATAAGCCAAATATTTTTGAAAGTAGATTGTTGAGACAAGAATATGTTGATTGACAGTCTTAAAGTAAAATGTCTTCCTTCATTTTTTCCCCCGCAGTTTTGTGCATTTATATGTATAAAATCTAAAAATCACAATCGCAATTTTGGAGAGCAAATTTTTTTTTTTTCTCAAAATTATACAGCCCTACTTTGAACTTAAGATAAAGTGGTATACAGTACTGTTTATCAAACTTAACAAGAGAGTGATGGATCAACTATCTATTTCATTGCAAAGCCAAAACAACTAGATGAACTGTCATATGCAGCCACCCTGCTGACACACACACACAGTCACTAGCTCTGTGGCGCAATCAGTTTGCAATCACAACAAATCCTTAACTTTGACCGCCAGGTTGCCAAAATGATCAGGAAGAATAATACTCGCTTTGTCTGTTAAAAGGAAGGGTGAGGAAGGAAAGCAACGCTGTAGATACTTCCTGAATGTTTTAAACGACATCGCTTGTCCATGCAGTAAATAAGGCAAAAAAGCACACAAAGTAGATGAAACGTTCTTACACTGAGACGAGGTTCATACACCAAAGCATATTTTAATTTGGTCTTTGGTTTGTAAAATAGTTTGTACAATGAAGGGTCCGTAAATTGAGGTTCCACGTTAGTTACTTCAATTCTGGGACATACATGAAGGGTAAATCATGTGTTTCCCTCTGTCATTGCTACCCAGTAGGAAAACCGGAGTGGACATTTAAAGCAGGTGATCCCTCGTCCCCTGTCTTTCTCTCTCGGTTTCTCTGCCGCTCTAAATCTCTGTCTCTCAATGTACGACAAAGCATTCTGTCCACTTGGATTACTTACATTAACTTGAGCAAGAAAAAGATCGGCCTCTCGATTTGCCTGAGTGTGCACTTCAGCGAGAGACAGATTGACCTTTTTTTTGTTGTTAATATCTCTCGTGTTCTGCCCTGGCACACTTCAACAACCTAACAGAGCTGTGATTGTTGGGCTTTTGTTGTGTAACTTGTGCCAAAATCCAGAGTGGAATCAGCCTCTCCCGCTTGGTAGATGTTCAGCAATGAATAAGATTAGAGAGAAGCAGAAGGACCGATGTTGGTTATGATTGTGAAGTAAGAGGCGGGTGATCTGCCTTGGACATGTATTAATAGTTTGGATTATGACAATATGGCCAGTCTGTACTTGTTTTCCATTATCAAGGTCCCCAACAGTTCGCAGAACAAACACAAACAGCGTTAATTAGTTGGCACGTAATTTGGCTTGGATGTGCCACAATGGGGCCTGAGCGCTTGTGAACGTATCTGTATGTGTAGAACAAAGAAAGATGGGCTGCTTGTATCTGTTTTAAAGACAATGGTAGGAAGGACAGTGCTGTGGGAAAGTTTAAAAGCATTGATACGGCATTTTCTGTGTCGAAATATGAAGCAATTTTAGGTTGACGGGATTCTGTATTGTAACCCACTTGGGGGGGACACATAGGAGTCATTGTCAACATAAGGGGTTGTGTACCGAATTTCCTACTTTTATAGGCTCCGACCAGATTTCAGCTGTACTTCCAGGTATCGACTCACGTAAAATCAAACACTGCCATATTTCGCTACCTTTTGTTGCACATGACGTCACGTCCGGTTGCAGACTTGGCTCAAACACTTGGCAGGCAAGCAAGCACTCGGGCAGCCGTCAGACCGGACTTTTCAATGCCAGCAAAGCAAGTTTGCCTTATAGAAAACACTCGGAAGTACAGTAAGGCTCCACCTTTTTAAAGTGCGCTAGCTCAATGCTGATTAACATTGGATTCGCAATAGACATGCTACTGATTAGCATTCACTATTTTACATGGAGATTTCAACACCTCCAAATTCGGTAATGAAAACAGCAAGTAAAATGCATGTTACAATCAAACAGCTGGTGTGTAAAAAGTACAATACTTACAGTATAAAAGGGGTGTGAGTCTTTGGACACTTTAGGATCCGATCTGATTCCTGGGGTAAAAATTCGATTCAGAATGTATTCTCGATTCAAACCGATTCTCGCAATGTATTATTTGATACAATAATTATATTGAAACATTTTCAAAACAAGGTACAGGTTAGAACATCTCCTTTTGGTTGGAAATGGCCTAAACATCTTTTTAAAAATGTATTCTTACAAAAAAAAAAGAAATTATGTATTTAAAAAAAAAAATTAAAAAAAATTTAGAATCGGGATGATGAGGCATTGCAATTCGAATGTGAATTGATTTTTTGTACACTCCTACAGTGTAAACATGTTTTAGGGCGCAACAAAAGACTACATTAACCTTAATGGCAAAGACTACTCCCCGACTATGCAACACATCGCAGCCTGTCTTGATATTGCAACTGCATGCACAGTCGACTATATAATACTTCCAAATAAGACTCGGAAATATAAGGGCTAAAGATATAACAACGAGACAGCTCATTTATCATCAGCTCACTGTTAAGTGTTACATTTTAAAAAGTGTATTTTATTGAACAAATTAAAATGTATTAACACATGAACACACACAGAAGTAAATTGATACTTGTGAGTACAGGTATCAATTCCGATTTCGATTCAAATGTGAAAAGTACTCGTCCCTATCGACACTGCTACAGCGCATGCAGGCCAAAGCTTTAATTTATGACCTTGCTTTTCTAATTTCAGTTTCCAATTCATTGGTAAAAAGGAGGCGATCCCCAGGAAGGTTTTATGCAAATGCGACAAAATGGGACAGAACCTCAGAGAACCACTTAGGTACAGCAGTACTCACTTTGGTTTAGCATGTTCAGTGTCCGTGTCAAGGTCTTAAGGAGCTCGAATGGGTGTGTACATGCTCCAGTGATGTCCTCCTCTACTCGCCCTTCTTTAATGTAAAAAGGGCTCCTGGCAGAGTCCATGCTTGAGAAGGAATAGGGACACAGGGTCTGATGTCCTGGAGCAATAGGCCACCAAATCATCCCTGGCACTCCCCATGCAATGGACACATCAGGATCATGGCTGCCAAACCCAGATGGAATATTGTGGCTGCCTTGGGTTAGTCTTAACGTCAACATCCACTATATTGTCATTCAGTTCTGCAAGTGATGAATAATTCTCCCCCATAATTTTGATTAGCTTTCACACCGTTCACTAATGGAGTGCATTGTTTTCAAGGCCAAACCAGAACCATTTTATCATTTTCCATGTTAACGTCATTCGATAGTTTTTTGACACTCAACGGCACCGTTTCTATAAAGCCATTCATGCATCGCTGTCCTCAAATCAATAGTGTGGCTTCTCTGTCAAGGTCAGGGAACATTTCCCCGCTCATAGGAGACAATGTTGGACTGTCAGCCGAGGTACAAGCGATGGCGATATCTCTTCAACACTGGCGAGATATAAATACGTGCGCTTAACCAAGGGACCAGCGTCATTGTTTACAGCTACACCATTATACACAGAATCCCAATGTTACAACACGGTTTCCATGGTGCTGTTCTCTTTGCAATTACAACTCTTTGCCCTTATCTGCCTCATTAGAAAAAGGCTGATAATAAAATAATCTAGAGTGTTAATCTATTTAGAAATGCAACACTAGCATCGCAAGGAAGAACCATATAGCAAATAGAATGGTTTAATTAGCAAAGTTAAAATGCGTATTCTTCTCACAGTTAATGGGATTGAGAAGCCATCCTTTTGTGGAGCATCCATTTATTTTTATTTGCTATAACTGAAGAGTCATTCCAAGCAGGAGAGACATGTTGATTTTAGAAAGTGCTGTATTTATTCACATACTGCAGAAGGTACCAGGTGTTTAGCTATAGGCTACTTGAAAGGATAGGCATAAAAATAAAATCTCATATTTTTTCACAAACAATGTAATTCACAATTTTTTTCCAGTTTTTTCTCTACTTTTTAGAGCAACCAAAGAAAACAAATGACAGTGACAATTCAAAACAAGTTTTGCTTTTATTTGATCTTAAATGATTAGTTTGAAATGGCACTGCATTAACTGCATCTTACTCTTAGCAATTTTAAAATTTTTATGAACAGGATTATTTTCTTTTTAGAACAGATACACATTTGACTTTGTATGAAATAATTGTTAAAAAACTAAACAAATGATTCTGGCATATTTACTGTGATGCTTTTGCTCATATGTTAAGAAATGTGCATTGTCTTTTACAAATAAAGTTATTCAATAGAGAGCTTCCTATGGGAGGCAATACTTCTGTCTCAGATAAAATACTTCTGTCAACAAGAATGTAGCATATCATTACATGCAAATAAACACCAACATTAAAGATCGATAAATCTTTGTATTGTAAATAACATGTAAATAAAAATTTAGCACTGAGGGTTTTAAGGGAAAGGATGTGAAGAATTACTGACTTTAAAATTGTACTGTTCCGACTTGTACTTTTTTCTGTCTATTTGAAAATGTCAATAAAAAGAGTTGGATTAAAAATTTAGCACTGAGAGGACAATAGTTTAGTATGTGGGTAAAACAGGATTTTCCTCTGTTTGGGCAACCACATCTTTAGCAACGTGCATACTGCATAGGGACCACTTTAGTAATCCTTCTTCCACTGTGCTCCTTTTTTTATCATACGTGGCACATTGTGTAAATGATTCCACCACAGGAGGCTGCTTTTTAGCGAGAGTTTGTTTTTGTTCGCCTCGTAAAGAGTTGCATTTCCCCAACTTGGCTGGATGCTTTGGTTTCAGATGCCGAAATAAGTTTGTTGTGCTCTTGCCTTTAAACTAACTTTGCAGCATGCAATCATTTGTTCCACGCCTGTTGCCGCAAAACTAAACCACTGACAATGCTTTTCTTTGGAACAAACGTCATGCCATAGCCATGTTCTGCTATGTGTCTGAATCTCCCTTAAGGCAATAAGGGGGAGGGTGTAAGATCCTGGGGGCAAAAGATATGCCAGAGCAAGGAAAGAAAAATTTAGATTTTTTATCCTTTAAATCGTCCGCAACAAAATACACTACCGTTCAAAAGTTTGGGTTCACATTGAAATGTCCTTATTTTTGAAGGAAAAGCACTGTACTTTTCAATGAAGATAACTTTAAACTAGTCTTAACTTTAAAGAAATACGCTCTATACATTGCTAATGTAGTAAATTACTATTCTAGCTGCAAATGTCTGGTTTTTGGTGCAATATCTACATAGGTGTATAGAGGCCCATTTCCAGCAACTATCACTCCAGTGTTCTAATGGTACAATGTGTTTGCTCATTGGCTCAGAAGGCTAATTGATGATTAGAAAACCCTTGTGCAATCATGTTCACACATCTGAAAACAGTTTAGCTCGTTACAGAAGCTACAAAACTGACCTTCCATTGAGCAGATTGAGTTTCTGGAGCATCACATTTGTGGGGTCAATTAAACGCTCAAAATGGCCAGAAAAAGAGAACTTTCATCTGAAACTCGAAAGTCTATTCTTGTTCTTAGAAATGAAGGCTATTCCACAAAATTGTTTGGGTGACCCCAAACTTTTGAACGGTAGTGTAACTCAAATTAATCGATTAAATAAATGTATTGCCCAGGCCATTTTGAGAATATACAATTGTTGTTAACATATACATGTATGCCTCGCAGCAAAATGGTTCATCCCAGCTTGCATGGCGTGAAGACGTGTTAGCCTCCAGCTCCTGCTTAAACTCTACCTTTTTGACATGCACCCGACCTGTATTTTACGAGCATCTAACCGCTGGTAAATTTATTTTTTAAAACTACGACTCATAAAAAACTCGCTTCACCACGATAATGCCTCCCAAATCTGCAAAACCACAAGAGAAGGCAGAGGTCGATGCTGCAGCCGTTAGCAAGGCTGAGCTGATAGCCATACTGTCGGACCATAGATCAACCTTGCTAACAGAGCTTAAAACATCCTTTAACGAGGTGAACGAGAAACTGGACGGACTTCAAAACACAGTCAACAGTCATAACCACAGACTGTCCTCTCTGGAAGAAAATGCCGATTCGATACATCAGCGATTGGAGCAGGTGGAGGCTGTTTGTGACATGCTACAGACTGACAACCAGAAGCTAAAGGCTAAGCTCACCGACCTGGAGGGAAGGAGCAGGCGGAGTAATGCCCGGCTAGTTGGCTTACCCGAAGGGATAGAAGGCCCGCAACCCACCAAGTTTTTCTCCATGCTGCTGAAAGAAGTACTTGGTGAGGAAGTATTCGCCTCTCCACCTGAGCTGGACCGCGCTCATCGCAGCCTGGCTCCCAAGCCGAGACACGGGGACAAGCCCCGACCTATCCTGCTTTCTTTTCATCGCTTCCAGAGCAAAGACCTGCTGATTCGGGAGGCAAGGAAGAGGGGTACGCTGCAATATCACGGGCACACGTTCAGAGTGTACGAGGACTACTCTCCAGAGGTAGTGAATCAGCGGAGGGCTTACCGGACTGTGATGGCGTCATTGTACAAGATGGGACTCAAACCCTCGCTACTTTACCCGGCCAAGCTCCGCATCACACAGACGGACGGCATCCGCGTTTGGCTCGGAACAGTAGCCGAGGCTGACAGCTACATCAAGGCGTATAAAGACTCTCCATAACGGTCTCATCAACAAAGTGTGTTTATGAGTCACAGTGAGTTTAAGATCTGAACTATATAATCATATTAAGTGTGTGTGTGTGTGTTTAGTGTAAATGTTTCACTGGAGGTGGATACAAATGTGTCATTTGTACAAAGAAAAAATAAAATTAAAATATAATGGAAAGTGAATTAAAAAATATCTTTACTAATATTGGTAATAACGAATCTGAATGTAGAAGTACTGATAATATTCATAGTAGAGAACTGTATAATAATTATAATCATATTCAACTAGATTTTTATGACAACATCAATTATAACTGTAATTCAAATGAGTTTGGCAGTGATATAGATCCAGACTGCAATCTTTACAATAACATTACCAGAAACTGTGAGTACTACACAGACGAACAATTTAAATGTGTGAATATGGACAAATCTTTTACTGTAATACATTTTAATAGCCGAAGCTTGTATAAAAATGTTGACAATATTAGTGAATATCTGAGCCAGTTCAAAAAATTTAGTATTGTTGCAGTCTCAGAGACTTGGCTCGATGAGAACAAGTGTTGTGATATGAGATTGGATGGTTATGAATTATTCACCACAAACAGAGTTGGAAAAAGGGGAGGAGGAGTAGCACTTTTTGTAAATCATGATTTAAAATGTTGGAAAATTGACAGCAAATCAACTGCTATAGCTGGAATTTTTGAATGTATTACTGTAGAAATTGAAGTAGAAAAATCAAAAAAAATAAATGTTAGTTGTGTTTATAGAACACCTGGATCATGTCTAGACACATTTAATCAAAAATTGGACTATTTGTTTAATAAGTCAAACAAGCTCCATATTGTGTGCGGTGATTTTAATATTAATCTTCTGAATCCCATGGACAGTACCAAAACAACCGATTTTATAACAGGATTGTACAGTAATAATTTCTTTCCCCTTATCATAAAACCTACCAGAATAACAGTAGACTTTGCCACACTGATAGATAACATTTTCACCAATCAACCTGAGAATCAAATAACAGCAGGACTACTACTCAATGACATAAGTGATCATCTACCTGTATTCAGTATTTTCCACAATTTCTTTGATCAGAGAGGGACCAAAAAAGCAGTTCAATATAGATTTGTTAGACATCAAACGCCAGAAACTATGGCAGCATTCAAGTCTGAGTTATGTGCTCAAGACTGGGGGGAGGTTTACACCTCCACAGACCCAGATGAGGCATACGAACATTTTCTCAACATTTTCATAACATTGTATGATAAGCACTGTCCAATGAAAAAACATTACATTAAGGACAGCACTGTTAAGGACAAACCATGGATCACAAAGGGACTATTGAAGTCCTGCAAAAAGAAAAATTATCTTTACAGAAGACATTTAAAGCACAGAACCAAAGAAACTGAACACAAATATAAAACGTATAAAAATAAGTTAACACAAATAATAAAGCACAGCAAAAGAACATATTACTGTAACCTATTAGAACAACATAAAAATAGCATCCAGGGTACGTGGAAAGTTTTGAATGGTATCATCAAAAAAAACATGACAAATAAGGAACATCCAAGCTATTTCATAGAAAATAATCAAACTCTAAATGACCCTAAGGAAATAACGGATGCTTTTAACACCTTCTTTGTGAATGTTGGACCTAATTTAGCAAATGAAATTGTACAACCCGAAAACAGTGTCAAATTTAATGAACATACCATTCAAAGCAACTTAGAATCGTTTTTTATTTCCCCTGTACATGAAAGTGAAATCATAGAAATTGTAAATTCTCAAGAAAACAAGAAGTCAACAGACTGCTGTGACTTGGACTTTTCTCTGATCGGGGAAATTGTTGATTTTATAGCTGTTCCCTTCACTTATGTATGTAATATTTCTTTTATAAAAGGTGTCTTCCCAAAGAAAATGAAAACGGCAAAAGTTATTCCCATCTTCAAAAGTGGAGATAAGCATCAGTTCACCAACTATAGGCCTATTTCTATACTCTCACAATTTTCAAAAATCCTTGAAAAATTATTTGTGTCAAGATTAGACAGTTTTATTGACAAGCAACACTTGCTAAGTGAACACCAATACGGCTTTCGACCAAACAGGTCCTCTTCCATGGCAGTGATGGAACTAGTTGAGGAGGTAACCACTGCAATTGATAAGAGGGAGTTTGTTGTTGGCGTTTTTATTGACCTGAGCAAGGCCTTTGACACCATCGATCATACATTGCTTTTAAACAAAATGCAGAGGTATGGTTTTAGAGGTCTTGCTCATGATTGGTTGAAAAGTTATCTTGGTGGCAGAGAACAGTACGTGCATATGAATAATGTAGATTCAGATAAAAAGATTATAACACATGGAGTACCCCAAGGTTCTGTATTGGGACCAAAATTGTTTTTATTGTACATTAATGATATCTGTAAAATCTTTAAAAAACTCAACTGTATTCTCTTTGCTGATGATACAAGTCTGTACTGTTCTGGGCAAGACCTTGGCCATCTCTTAGGGACTGTAGAGAGTGAACTCCACATACTAAAGCAATGGTTTGATGCCAATAAACTATCAATCAACCTAAATAAAACAAAATATATAATTTTTGGAAATAGGAAAAATAACAAACAGTGTCATATAAGAATTGATGATATGGAGATAGAAAGGGTGTATTCAACAACATTTTTGGGAATCCATATAGATGATAAATTAAATTGGAAACTGCACATAAATATACTTAAGACAAAGATGGCAAAAAATATTGCTATGTTACATAAAATAAAAAACTCCGTAAATCAAAAGGCTCTTATCATGTTATATAATTCTTTTGTACTCCCTTATCTTAATTATTGTGTCGAAATCTGGGGTAACAATTACAAAACAAACATTAAATCTATATTCTTACTTCAAAAGAAAGCGATTAGAATTGTAAATTATGCAGATTATCATGACCATACCAATGCTCTGTTTATTAAATTAAAAACATTAAAACTGCACGATCTTGTTGACCTCAACACTGCTATTGTGACGTACAAAGCTCATAACCACATGCTGCCTGGGTGTCTACAGGAGAGGTTTAAACCCAGAGAGAATCCCTATGACCTCAGAGGTTCAGCTGTCTTCCAGAAAGCTAAGATAAGAACAAGCTTAAAAAGTAGATGTGTTTCTGTCAGGGGGGTTCAACTGTGGAACAGCTTGGATTATTCCTTAAAATGTTCCAGGTCTATTCACACATTTAAAAAACACTTTAAGACCAATGTCTTGAAAAAATATATCACTCTAGAATCAACACAGTAGTTAATACTATGATCAATGTTAATTCAAATACTAAATGTGGGTTATAAATAATAATGGAAGTACAATTGTTTGTATATAGTATATAAATTGGTACAAAGGTTTAACATGTCTACAAGGATATTTCACATGCCTTTACTGTGTATATAATTGAACTGTGTTTATGTTATGTATAATGTGTATTTATAATATGTTGTACAATGGACATTCAATAATTTTCGGAAGTTTATTTTGTACTTGACATTGTTTATAGGGTTAGGCGCAATAAGTGTTCAACTTCAGCCTAAACCCTTTCGGTCTGCAACATTTTCATTTTCAATTTAAGAATGTACAACTGTTTGTTTATTTTGTTGACGATTGACCGAAGAATAATAAACTTGAAAATAAACTTGAACTTCTATGTTTGAATCTCCATATTGTGTAAAGTGTGTGTGGTCGCCTTATGCATGTGTTGGTTTCCTCCGATTTATTCCCACATTGCAAAAACATGCATGTTCGATTAATTACGGACTCCAAAATGTCTAGACATGTGAATGTTGGTGTGAGTGGTTTATGTGCCCTGATGACTCCGAGTTTACACCACTTCTTGCTCTAAAGTCAGTTCTGATAGGCTCCAGCTCACATGTGACCCTGAACACAATAGTTTACAATGTGTTAATTTTCCTTTAACACAAAAAGTCCAGGCCAATTGGTATAGGCTAGGCTGCAGCTATCGATTATCTTAGTAATCGAGTAATTTATTGGTTTGTTAGATTAATCAAGTAATCTGTTAAAACCCACTTTACAACCTCAATGCGTATACTGTATTACTATTTCTGCCTGCCAAAAACAATTTTTTTTCCCTAATCAATGCACATCATCAACATTGAAGTTGCACTTTTGACAAGTGTGTATTGTTAAAAATAAAAAAAATTTAAACTGCTGATTGCCGCCACGCAGATTGCAACACCCACTCACTACTGCTCCGACACTACGGGGCCACCACCCTAGTGGGGACTCATAAGCGTTCTTGTTCTGTTTGGACAGGTCTGTACTGAAATTAATTTTGCTATACTTTTTAAATGCAATGACAACAAAGTGCCATTCTTTTCTATTGCAGTGTGTAGAAACTATGTCAGCGTATTTAAGGTTCTGTGCTCTCCGTGCAGATTTGATACATTTTTATTAGTTACACTCAAACCGATTCACAAAGCAACAGCATTTAAGTTAAAGCTTTTTTGTAATGAATGTAATCGATTAATCGTTGCAGCCCTATATTGTTTTGAAAATTTCAAACTGGCAACTTATTCGTCTGATCAAACTAGCCCGTATACAGTAGCTGTCTCTTGGCCTCACAGAGTGCAGACTGAGACAAAGAAGCAGAGTGAACACAGTTAACCATACTGTCTGGTGTGTGTGTGTGTGTGTGTGTGTGTGTGTGTGTGTGTGTGTGTGTGTGTGTGTGTGTGTGTGTGTGTGTGTGTGTGTGTGTGTGTGTGTGTGTGTGTGTGTGTGTGTGTGTGTGTGTGTGTGTGTGTGTGTGTGTGTGTGTGTGTGTGTGTGTGTGTGTGTGTGTGTGTGTGTGTGTGTGTGTGTGTGTGTGTGTGTGTGTGTGTGTGTGTGTGTGTGTGTGTGTGTGTGTGTGTGTGTGTGTGTGTGTGTGTGTGTGTGTGTGTGTGTGTGTGTGTGTGTGTGTGTGCGCGCGCGCGCGTGTGCGTGTGTCTGTGCCCAAGGAGACACTGTGTAACCTGAATTCAAGTCATAAACCGGTTAAACTCAAGAGCTTTTGGATTTTCACAATGAACGCATGCCCATAGAAAGCCACTCCCCTGTAGCTAACACACCCTTACCTGACTCAGTACTCAGCACAAGTCATGCATTCATATGCTGACACAATTATATCAGATTGAATACATGTTTTGCCAAGAATGATTCTTCCCTTTCATTTTCCTCATTATGTTCCCACAAGGAGGCAAGTACCAAATAAATAGCCATGCTCTTGCTACATTTTCTCCTCTGAATACTACACACACACACGTATTTAGTATTTCACCGCTGTAAAGCGTAATAACAGCTGTCCTCGGGCCAGTTACAGCGATCGTAAAGAGACTTTAACTCCCAATACTCATTTGCCATATATACACTTACACTTTGAGGTCGAGGTCTTTGTGTCTCGTATTGCACTCTATGCCTGAGTGTCTCTCAGTCAAGGTCTCTCCTGTTTCAGTATTTCTTTTGGCCACAAGTAGTGTTTGGCCACACTTTCTAGGTAAAGGTGACAGTGAGTTCTCTCTGGGCCTCATTCCAGCAAGTCTCTCTGTGTTTATGAAGGATCCAGGTGAAAGACAAGCGATAGCGCTCACATTCCTGTATTTCTTCCAAGCCGGGGCCTGTTTTTGACAATATTTTACGAGCCCGGCCTTGCAAGGCATCATTCTAAAGTTCAATGAAAAGATAAAACTATGGCTATGACTTTCAAACCTCAAAAGTCAAAAGTCCCTGGGGTTTCTGCTGGACAAATTATTTACCCATCTTTTGTGTGATTCATTATCAGTAGACTTCCCAGTTTTTTGCCCCCAAGTGAGTGCTTTCGATGTAAAGGTGTTTTTATTCAGTTGTCATTTTTTTAAACGGTTCAGTTGTGTTGTGAATGTTGGGCTTTAGTTGTGAAATTCCCTAAGGTTGCACAGTTTACAATTCACAACTTGCTGCTATTACAAATTATGTCACACCAAAACTCGATTTCTCGACCTCTGCATACCTCACAGAACTAAAGTTTAGTCAGCATTGAAATGAGCAACTGCTCGTGTTCTTAGCTTTTTATTTGACTTCATTTCAATAGAAAGACCAACATTAAGAGTTGTTAAGAAGAGAAGAATGTTGCATGCAAATATGGTAGTAGCTCTTATAAATGTGGGGGAAAAACCCTTAAAGTAGCAGTACATTGGAAAAACAAATTGACTTTATATACTTAATTGTGTTTCATTGTGTCCATTAACTATATCCAATTGTATTTACGATCCACAAAGTATGTCAAAATACCGTCTAAATATCCCAAAATGCCACAAATTCAATAGGCCATGAATATCTTTGGCAATATCCGTAGATTCTACGTCACAATAGGAACGCTTCTGTGACCATATTATCACATCAGGTGTACTGGAAATATGCAAAAAATTGAAAGAGATGTGCTGTTTATCATTCAAAATCCTTATGTAAGACAAGAACACATACATATGCCTGGCTTTTTTTATGAATTCGAAATCATAAATACCGCCAACAATACTCAATTTACATGTCGTGATCTGAAAATTAACCAAATATGAGCGATATTGTTAATATAAGTGCCAAAGCAGACAGCCTATTTTAGCGGCGCATTGATCGCAGTGAGGTAATGCTAGCATACGCTGCTATTGACACAGTGAGCCAGCGGCTGCTTCTGCTATGTCTCAAACTTGCTAAAAGTTAGTTCTAGATTAGAATTCATTCATCTCTCACCTGGTAGTAGACAAATGCGGCTATGGACCGAGAAACTGGTCGACTTTCACATCCACCGAGATAATGAAAAAGACGCTCGTTGCTGCAACTTTTTTTTTTTAACCCTTCGTAAGGATTGTGAATGAATTTTCATCAAAACGGGATTATGTGATTGTCTCGTCGGTCGGCATCCCAGCGAGAGTGAAAATATTACAGTAAGTGTTTGTTTTATTATGGTTAGTTTGTATGATTAGCACCTAGCAAAGCTGCTAATGCTATAGTGTTTCAATAAAGCTGCATCTGTTTAGCTCTTGTATTCTAAAACTTATTATTCATCCTCCTTGTGTTTGGACTCAAAAATATAAGGTTGTGAATCAGAATTTTCCCCAAAGTAATCGCTGTTGGCTCTCACAAAGTCTGCTTGATTAGCATTGTTGTTGATGGGGAGGAGATCTGTGGTTGCTATTCCTATGTCACGGATCACATGACTAGGTTGCTCATTATCTCTCAAAATGACTCGGTAATCTCTGTGAGATTGATACTATTTTTGATCATTATTTATTTATTAATACTTTGGAAATCTTGGTGTCATAAATCAGATATGTATAATAGTTACAATATAGAGGCAATTTGTTTTTCCACTTTACTGATACTTCAAACTGGTAAGAATTGAATACCTTGTGCTATTGCAACAATTAGATTTTGCTTTATTTTCTTCATATTTTTTCCCTGATACCTCATACCGTGGTTCAGAGAGAAACGTTTGTTCGCTTTTCCTGTATGTCCAGCAGATGTTGAAAAATTGGCAATAAAGATGACTTTGTCTTATTCAATATGACTTGCATGGCTTCTAGGTAAAACAGATACTCACTAACTTGCTTTTGCAGTCTGTTGATGTTTTTTTATCTTATTGTGCACCTTTTTTAGAAACAAGGTTGCCACACTTGGGAAAATCCAATTCGTTTTTTATTTGTCTGCATGTTTGAAACCCCTGCCAGGCCAGATAACAGAAATCCTCGCTATTATGGTTAACTCCGCAAACCCTGGTGAGATGCTTCTTGTCTGACCTGCTTGAATCTTTGTAATTCCCTCGACTATTTGTTTGCTTTGTTTGAGTCTCTGAACTTTCCACCACTTGTGTTTTGTGGTCTTTTTTTCTGTGCTCGTAGTGAGTAGTACATTTCCACCAGGACTCTAAATGCTATCGTTTGCTGTTTGACAGAACAATGTCACAAACACAGATAAAAGAACTTATCCGACATTATCTTTCATCTTTATCTTTCGAATATATATATATATATATATATATATATATATATATATATATACATACACAGTGTTTCCCACACATTCATTTATTTGTGGCGGCCCGCCACGAAAGAATTACGTCCGCCACAAATTAAAAAACAAAACAAATTAAAAAAAAAAAAAAATTTTTTTTTTTTTTGTGTCCTCTCCAGCTTCTCAGGCAAATCATATAGTTGATGTAGATGCCCATATCGGCTGTTCAGATTTACTTTACAAAAGAGAAGTGTAGGATACTTCTCTTGTTGCCTTATTTGTATTTGACTTTATTAAATGTATTTATATTAGAAACACAACATGTGTATATAACAAAGGGTGCAAAGTCTGCAGGCAGTAGGAAACACATGGTTAAGTGTAGGGAGTAAAACTGATGGCAGTCTAAAGTTCAAGATTTTTGGAGCTCTTTGTTCAGTCGATCAGATGTTTGATGAAGCTCTGTGTCTATCTACCACCACTACTGTTTTCTGTTTATTTGTTACTGACTGTGGCAGGACACCTCTGCCTCTGTTTCACTTTATGTTGCTGGTAAATAATATGGTTGTAGTAGTAGGCTAAAGTTAAATTATTTAGTATGCACTAATTAAAGGGACAGAGCTTTGAGACATTTTAGCTTATATATTTTATAAGATATATTTTTTGTAAGAACCACAATTAATAAATATATTTCAGTGAATAACTTATTGTTCAAATCTGTATATAAATATGTACATAAAGTGTTGTAATTATATCGTAAAATGGATGGATGGATGGATGTTTAAAACAAAACTGTTATTATTAATTAGTAAGTATACATTTTTTGAGCCTTTTTAGAGAAAATCAAATCATTGTAGTAAATTATGCAAATTACTCGATGATGTCATCGTGGCCACGCCCATAGTCACGCCCCCACCGCCACAGGTATCTTGGCAGTTTATGGGAAACACTGATATATATATATATATATATATATATATATATATATATATATATATATATACACACACACACTAGGGTTGTACTGTAACAGTATACCGGTACTAGTATAGTACCACGTTACTAATTAATCATATTCGGTACTATACCGCCTCTAAAAGTACCGGTTCCCCTCCTCCTCCCCCCTTTTTTTAACGGGCATGACGGCGCGTCATCGTCACGTCGCAACATTGCTTGTTTTACGAGCAGAGGGGCATGTTCGGCAACGCACAATCACGGAGTACTTGCAAGTAGACACAATGTGTAGACAGAAAAGGGAGAACGGACGCATTTTGTCTTAAAAACTAAAGATAAAGGTGAAGTTATAACACTGAAATGCCTTAAGGAAGATGTGCTTTAAGACATAGATAGCTAGCTAGCGGGTAACGTCCAGCCGCAGTCTGCAGTGTTTTAGCTACTTCTAAATCACTAATCCTCGCCTCCATAGCGACAAATAAAGTAAGTTTCTTACACGTATCATCCCTGCAGGACAAGGAATATGTTTCACTACACACCGTAGCTCACCGGTGTCACAAGGTAAACAAATGCCATGGGTGGATCAACACCTGACATCCACTGTAATGATACAGCGTTTCTAGTCGATACTCCTATGATTACATCAATATTTTTTAGCATCAGAAAATCTTTTTTGTTTTTTTTAATTTATATTATGTTTATAAACTCAGGAAATATGTCCCTGGACACATGAGGACTTAAATGATGACCATTGTATGATCCTGTAACTACTTGGTGTCGGATCGATACCCAAATTTGTGGCATCATCCAAAACTAAAGTAAAGCATCCAAACAGAAGACTACATGATTACATTTTAACACAAGTGTAGATAGAAAATGTTAAAAGAGAAAGTAAGCAGATATTAACAGTAAATGAACAAGTAGATTAATAATTCCTTTTCTACCACTTGTCCATAATAATTTTGACAAAATAATAGAATGGAAAATGACACAATATGTTACTGCATACGTCAGCAGCCAAATTTGTTTGCTTACTTACTAATAAAAGAAAAGTTGTTCACTATTTTATTTAAGGACAAAATTGCAATAAGAAACATGTTTAATGTACCGTAAGATTTTTTGTTAAAATAAAGCCAATAATGCCATTTTTTTGTGGTCCCCTTTATTTAGAAAAGTATCGAAATACATTTTGGTACCGGCAAAACACACACACACACACACACATTTGGGTCTAGTCACCTCTTAAGTTGGATGATTCTGATTTTATATGTTTTTTCCTATCTCCGCTATGGTCTTCACTCCAGTTTTAGTGCTGTTTCAGGTTGTTCTTTGTGTCTGTGCAGGGAACTGCTTTATGCTGGACAGGCGGAACAACAGAAATGCTTCTGCTGCACAAGCACAGGATAGACTAAATCCCAGCCGCCAGTTGTTCAGTCAGTAAATCAGTCAGCTTTTGAACTGACTTGCCGGTCAATCGGAGAGGTCGGCTTGCCAATTCAGCGTGTCACTGGTCTCTACAACTTGCTAAACTAGCGGCTTCAGATTGAACCTCCTGGCTGATATTTTTCTCCTGATAAGATTCTACCTCACCGCACCTTTCTCGTAATTTACCTCCGCTTACCTCCCAGCCCGCAATTTTCCCTTTGCAGCTTTCATTTATCCCGACTTACATTGTATTTCAATTTCAATGTTGTCCTGTCTGTGGGGGTAGGTGTTTTAATGTGTGTTTGTTTTGCTCTTATCTCATCCACACCAGACCTGCTTTTCAGTCCAAACCTCAGCTCAAGCCCAATTGGCTTAGAGACGGCCTGCATCCTGTTTGCTCAGTGATTGGCCTATTCAAATTTTTCTACAATGGATGAAGCATTATTTCATCATAGTGGCGAGCATACAGAAAGGTTTGGTGTCCCAGGTTAGAGAAGTTCGATGCTTACTAGTACATCACAGGCGCCAGTGATCTACCAAAAGTTGATGCGAGAGGTGGGTACCGTTCACATTTGAACCGATAATAATTTCCGGTACCTGGGACTTGATACCGGTATTCAACGGTACCAATTTTTGGTACTTTTGTGTGTGTTAATAAATCTTGATTGTTTTTGATTTTTTTTTATTGCAACCTTTAAAAATGAGCTGTTTTATTATCATATTATCATTTGCAAGTATGATATGATGTTAGATTGCAGTAGTGTATAGTTTATGGTGTTTTTTTTGTTGCGCCCTAAAAAGTTTCAATACTGTAAGTATTGTACATATTACGCACCAGCTGTTTGATATTAACGTGCATCTTATTTGTAATTTTCATGAACACACATGTGAAATCACAAATACTAATCACTAACATGTCAATACCAAAGCCATTTTGTATTAGCATCAAGTTAGCGCATTTTTGGAAAAGTGGAGACTTACTTCTTTACTTTGGAGCGTTTTTTAAGTCAATTTCTTTGTTGGCATTTAAAATTGCAACATTAGCTCAAGGTAATTTGGCTGAGTCCTCTCTCCATGCTGCTGGAGTGATCGCCAAGTGCCAAAGTGCGAAAAGCCGGCAACCGGGTGTGACGTCACACGCAAACCTTGTACCGTAACAAGGCACTGTTGGATTTTACGTGCATCGGTGCCTGCTAGGACCAGCGGGATACAGTCGGTGCCAAAAAAAGTGTCGGATTCGGTACCCATCCCTAGTTGACACTGAGATTGACAATTGACACTCAGGTGTACTGTTGATGTTTCCATGGTCCTACATTTGTTTCTTTGTGACTAATTAGAAGGATAATTAAGCTATGAATTGTAGTCACTAATATAGTTCAACTTCAAAGAGAATAGTTATGATAAATTATTATTTCTTAATTTTTTCCCGTTTGACTTTTAACAGTAAACGTGATCATAGGCCCAGTGTCAGTACTGAGTCAGCCAGGATTTTGAGGTCAAGGGTGCGGTTAAGGGGAGGAGGGAAGTAGCCGGTTCAGACTTGTTGTTTGGGGATTTAGCTACTCAATTACCAGCTGTGTTCTGAGGTCTGAGACCAGCCGGAGAGTGCCGCCAAAGGGCTTAAAGGCCTACTGAAAGCCACTACTACCGACCACGCAGTCTGATAGTTTATATATCAATGATGAAATCTTAACATTATAACACATGCCAATACGGCCGGGTTAACTTATAAAGTGACATTTTAAATTTGCCGCTAAACTTCCGGTTCGAAACGCCTCTGAGGATGACGTATGCGTGTGACGTAGCCCGGCGAACACGGGTATGCCTTCCACATTGAAGCCGATACGAAAAAGCTCTGTTTTCATTTCATAATTCCACAGTATTCTGGACATCTGTGTTCGTGAATCTGTTTCAATCATGTTCATTGCATTATGGAGAAGGAAGCCAAGCAAGCAAAGAAGAAAGTTGTCGGTGCGAAATGGACGTATTTTTCGAACGTAGTCAGCCACAACAGTACACAGCCGGCGCTTCTTTGTTTACATTCCCGAAAGATGCAGTCAAGATGGAAGAACTCGGATAACAGAGACTCTAACCAGGAGGACTTTTGATTTGGATACACAGACGCCTGTAGGGAACTGGGACAACACAGACTCTTACCAGGATTACTTTGATTTGGATGACAAAGACGCAGACGTGCTACTGTGAGTATGCAGCTTTGGCTTTTTTTTGCGTATGTACGTAACTTTTTTAAAATATATAAGCTTTATGAACCTTGGGTTAGGTGAACGGTCTTTTGGGCTGAGTGATTGTGTGTGTTGATCATGTGTTTGAATTGTATTGGCGTGTTCTATGGAGCTAGGAGCTAGCAGAGGAGCTAGGAGCTAGCATAACACGTACCGTACCGTACGTGCGCGTCACGTACGTAACTTTTTAAAAATATATAAGCTTTATGAACCTTGGGTTAGGTGAACGGTCTTTTGGGCTGAGTGATTGTGTGTGTTGATCAGGTGTTTGAATTGTATTGGCGTGTTCTATGGAGCTAGGAGCTAGCAGAGGAGCTAGGAGCTAGCATAACAAACACGCAGGTGTTATTATGCAGGATTAATTTGTGGCATATTAAATATAAGCCTGGTTGTGTTGTGGCTAATAGAGTATATATATGTCTTGTGTTTATTTACTGTTGTAGTCATTCCCAGCTGAATATCAGGTACCGTGAGTATGCAGCCTTGGCTGCTAAACATTCGATAACTTGACCGTATGTGCGCGTCACGTACGTAACTTTTTAAAAATATATAAGCTTTATGAACCTTGGGTTAGGTAAACGGTCTTTTGGGCTGAGTGATTGTGTGTGTTGATCAGGTGTTTGAATTGTATTGGCGTGTTCTATGGAGCTAGGAGCTAGCAGAGGAGCTAGGAGCTAGCATAACAAACACGCAGGTGTTTTTATGCAGGATTAATTTGTGGCATATTAAATATAAGCCTGGTTGTGTTGTGGCTAATAGAGTATATATATGTCTTGTGTTTATTTACTGTTGTAGTCATTCCCAGCTGAATATCAGGTCACCCCCGGCTCTCACAGCATCTTCCCTATCTGAATAGCTTCAACTCCCCACTAGTCCTTCACTTGCACTTTACTCATCCACAAATCTTTCATCCTCGCTCAAATTAATGGGGAAATTGTCGCTTTCTCGGTCCGAATCTCTCTCACTTCATGCGGCCATCATTGTAAACAATAGGGAACTTTGCGTATATGTTCAACTGACTACGTCACGCTACTTCCGGTAGGTGCAAGCCTTTTTTTTATCAGATACCAAAAGTTGCAATCTTTATCGTCGTTGTTCTATACTAAATCCTTTCAGCAAAAATATGGCAATATCGCGAAATGATCAAGTATGACACATAGAATAGATCTGCTATCCCCGTTTAAATAAAAAAAATTCATTTCAGTAGGCCTTTAATTATTACTCCCCCCTGTCTCGTTTTGCATCCCGCACATATTAACATGGCCCATGATCATGGTTTATGGACTTGTCTTTAAGTGGTGTCGTCATCTGCGGTCTCTTTCAGTTTCAGTTTTCTTTGCCACAGTGGCAAATGCTTGACAAAACAGTCATATTTCACAATGACCTCTTGCATTTTACAGTAAGATGCTGAAGCAGCAATTCTAGTTCCAACATGTATACCACATTGATTAAGTGGGCAACTGCGGAGTGTGTCTAGCGGGAAAAATGGCTCAACTTTCCTGAGAATGGGTGAAATCTGACTCCCTCTGGACTTTTGGGTGAATTTACTCATGGATACTAAAGCACTAAGTGGCAGGGGAGATAACAATTGGGCAAGGATTTTTTCCCTCCCCACAATCGTTTTTGCACTTTCTTTTGCACTGACGTGACGGAGACGTAGAATTCCCACATTGAAACGAGCGAGTAATAGAGGCTTTTGTCAGTGGCAAGCACTCTCCGTCCTCCACCTCCTGACTCGTGTCCCCTGCCTTATCTTCAGTCTGCGTTTGAAGTGGACGAAATGTCAGCATGAAAAGGGAAGAAAAGTACCAGAGAGGTGACTAGTATCTCAAAATGTCACTGGAAGTCGTCAAGCCCTGCCGACTGTGTTTTAAGATATGGAGACACAATTTATATACTGTGGCTGTATAGACTGTCAAATAAATCCCCAGAAAGGTTTGACTGTTAACAAAATAATTTAGAATGTTTAAAGATGCCACTGCAGTTTAATTAATATTACAAAATAATTTAATGAAATGCAGACTTCTATCAAAGCCTAACAATCGTAATTAAATGTAATCAGCACAAAGTTGTCCACATAAAATGCCTGAATTTTGCCTTAAGAGTCTGGAATTATTTAGAGAGAGTGCAGTGTGGAATAATGTTAACAGTAACGGGGGGAAGAAATATATATATATATATTTTTTTTTCCAGTTACCCCGACCTCTGATTACACAAATATTAAAAAAAATCTACTGGGGCAAAACTGGGTAATGGACTTAAGTGTAATTGCCAACTGTCGTCTGTTCCTATTTATTAATTTTTAAATCATCTATTTTGTTTTTTATTTACTGGAATGCATATAGTCCATAGTACAATTCTGTTATTCTACAAGCTCACGATGTTATGTTTGTGTTTTACACTTGCTATAATAACTTACAATGCCTATAGTGTATTCAACACACAGGAAAAAGCAAACTAATGTTATTGAGTACTTGTTGCTGATTGTTTACATTGCACGGACTCAACGCTAAGCTCCTGATTGCAAGTGATATGTATTTATACTCACCTCAGTTATTTATGAAGTAACTTGCCACGAAGAACATTTACCGCAGTTATATCTTACCTTTTACTTTGGCATGTAAAGCTGCACCATATAGGACATATTAGACCCTTCAGTCGCACCTTTCTTTTGGCAGGTTTTGAAAATGGTTGAGCCACCTTCTTCAGTGACTCTACTTTTTAAGTACCGTATTTGTCGCACTATAAGGCGCACCTAAATTCCTTTAGGTGCGCACCTAAATTCCTTTAATTTTCTCAAAATTTTATAGTGCGTTTTATGCCGGTGCGTCTTATGTACGGATTAATTTTGGTTTTGCTTACCGACCTGGAAGCAGTCACACAAAAGATACATGTGGACTGCAGGTTGACGCCTGTTCAATAAATGGCGCTATCAAGTACCTGTAAGCAAGCAACGCCAAAACTTTGAGGTTTCGTTGAGAATAATAGAACATTACTGCTCAAAAATCTGCCAATGTTTTGATGGATTGTCAGAGCATTACAGCTACCGTAATCAGACGTGTGTGCTTCATTTTAAGGGTATTTTTATGGTGTGTGTATAAGGACCCCAAATTGGCACCCATTAGGAGACATATTATCTGGTGTTTTGTTTCGCAATATTGTGCAAAACCAACTTTTTTCACCTATTGATACCTGCTGATGCGTATTTTGGATCTGCATACGTCCACAAAGAAGTATTTTAAATGTAGAAAAAAAATAATCATAGAGATCCCTTTAAAGGCCTACTGAAATGAAATGTTCTTATTTAAATTGGGATAGCAGGTCCATTCTATGTGTCATACTTGATCATTTTGCGATATTGCCATATTTTTGCTGAAAGGATTTAGTAGAGAACATCGAAGATAAAGTTCGCAACTTTTGGTCGTTGCTAAAAAAGCCTTGCCTGTACCGGAAGTAGCGTGACGTCACAGGTTGTGGAGCGCCTCACATCTGCACATTGTTTACAATCATGGCCAGCAGCAGCGAGAGCAATTCGGACCGAGAAAGCGACGATTACCCCATTAATTTGAGCGAGGATGAAAGATTTGTGGATGAGGAAAGTGAGAGTGAAGGATTAGAGGGCAGTGGAAGCGATTCAGATAGGGAAGATGCTGTGAGAGGCGGGTGGGAGCTGATATTCAGCTGGGAATGACTAAAACAGTAAATAAACACAAGACATATATATTTTCTATTAGCCACAACACAACCAGGCTTATATTTAATATGCCACAAATTAATCCGCATAACAAACACCTCCCCCCTCCCGTCCATATAACCCACCAATACAAATCAAACACCCGCACAACACACTCAATCCCACAGTCCAAAGTACCGTTCACCTCCGTAAAGTTCATACAGCACATATATTTCCCCAAAGTGACGTACGTGACATGCACATAGCGGTACGCACGTACGGGCAAGCGATCAAATGTTTGGAAGCCAAAGCTGTACTCACGGTAGCGCGTCTGCTATCCAACTCAAAGTCCTCCTGGTTGTGTTGCTGTAGCCAGCCGCTAATACACAGATCCCACCTACAGCTTTCTTATTTGCTGTCTTCATTGTTCATTAAACAAATTGCAAAAGATTCACCAACACAGATGTCCAGAATACCGTGGAATTTTGCGATGAAAACAGACGACTTAATAGCTGGCCACAATGGTGTCCCAATATGTCCGCACAATCCGTGACGTCACGCGCAAACGTCATCATACCGAGACGTTTTCAGCAGAATATTTCGCGGAAAATTTAAAATTGCACTTTACTAATCTAACCCGGCCGTATTGGCATGTGTTGCAATGTTAAGATTTCATCAATAATATATAAACTATCACACTGCGTGGTCGGTAGTAGTGGGTTTCAGTAGGCCTTTAATGCGGTGTGAAAATAGACCTGAATAGACCCGCTCATTGGCAGTACACTCTATAATCCGGTGCAGCCTATGGTCCGAAAAGCTTATTTTTTGGTTGGAAAAAGTTTGCTGCTTTATCCTGCTGGCATTTTTTAAGCTAATTTGGCATACTAGCTCGTCTCTGCCAAAAATGTCTAAGGGAGGACTGAAACACAGTGTTGTCGAGCCGACGCAATTAAATAATTGTGATTTTTTTTTCATCACAATTGCAGTAAAAGGGGTTAATTGTTGCATCTCTATCTGTAGTAGTCAAATCAAGCACAAAAGAAATTATTGATGCAACATCTTCATACACAAGTTATATCCTGACGAAAACCTGAAAACGGTTATGTTGGGGAGGCCATAATAGAGCAATTTTCAGATGTTTTTTTCAACTGCTTTCCAATTAAGCCTTTAAATCTTTTGAACTACGTATGGAACCAGTCATTTTGCTCAAAAAGGCCCATTGTGTCTCGCTTTTTGTTTGCAGATCAAGTATTGGCCTAATTCCCCTCTTTCGCCTCATTGAATAACACGTTTTCCAGAAAATTCCATCCTGACAATTCAAACCCCCAAAATGAGGGCTATTTACTGACACGAGCAATTTAAAGGAGGACCACTTGGAATATATTGTGGATTTTGTCTTGAATAATATGGCGACACGCGGTGAAGGAGGTCATGGCTGCTCTGAATAAAGCCCCAGTCCACTTATTCATCAGTTTAGTCAGATTGATGTAGACCTTGCAAATGGCTGGAGTTTGAATTGCTGTTCAGAAAATAGCATTAACCCTAAGAGAGAGGAGCAGAGCAAGAGGTGAGGATTGGCAGGGATGGAGGGACACAAGGAAAAACGCATTACTATTTTACTTTCAATGCAAACTCCTGAATCAGCAAAATACACGCACATAGACTGCACACACACACACACCTCAGATTCAATTACGGCATTGTGAGATGAAGGAGAAGTTCTTCAGCCTTCAGCACTTCCAATTAAACTACAGCTCATGTGTCTGCGTGTGTTTCAGTGCAAGTCATGTGTATTTGGGTGTATGATTGCACGTGTATATGGTTACCAGGCGAGGTGTGTGCGGGTGTATGTATGTGTATGGGTCCCGGCTTTGATGGCGTTGCGCTATAAGGCCCACCGAAGCGTGACGGAAAAAGAGAGAGGGTGCGAGTGGGAGTGTGTCAGCCTCTCTAATGTCACCTTGTATCATTTCAGGTTAATTTCACCTCTTCTCAGACATGGGGAGAGAACAAAAAAAAGTAAAGATGACACAGAGAGAGTAAATAAGGCAACTTTATTGGTGTCCTTTGCAGTCGGAAGTCATTGCAAAACAAAGACATATATTTAAAGCAAAAATAGCTATTGTGGAAAATGCCTTTCCCTTTTGACTTCAGGGGTGCAAATAATACAAAACAAGTCAATGACAGCTGGAATATTTGGACTTGTGCTCAAATTTGGTGCATTTTAAATGATGCATAGAGAGAGACACCTGGATGATTAACCTTATTTTCATCTAAAGAGATATTTTGCTCATAGCATCAGCATGAAATACTTTGAAAGGCAGTTTTATTTACTGACTGTAACTTAGGAGGAGAGAGATGATTACTAAAAAGCATACAAAGTCAAAGGAATTTGTAAATATGTTTAAATTGAACCGTTGATCTTCAAGTATGTTCCTCCAAGTATTACTAAAACGCTGTAAAGACATGCACCTGGGGATAGGTTGATTAGCAACACTAAAATTGGCCCTAGTGTGTGAATGTTGTCTGTCTTTCTGTGTTGGCCCTGTGATGAGGTGGCGATTTGTCCAGGGTGTACCCTGCCTACCGCCCGAATGCAGCTGAAATAGGCTCCAGCACCCCCCGCGACCCCAAAAAGGGACAATCGGTAGAAAATGGATGGATGGATGTTTCATAATGGCATGCGGATGTAAGCGGAAGTAACCAGACTAAAAAACAGGAGCTGTTGGTGCTGTAGTAAATGAATAGAGACTCCGAATAGAGTTATTATGATTTTTTTACTACATTTAAAACACTGTCTTGTGGTCTACATAACATGTCATGCTGGCTCTTTGGTTGAAATGTTGCATAGATTATGTTTTACAGACAGTTTTTAAGTCGCGTTTCGTGTCGTTCTCGCCAGTTCCAGTTTTATGTATTGTCAACCATTTACTTTTCAGGTGAGAGGCACAATTTATGATATACAGTAGACCTACAGGGAGCAGGGAAGCGAGGAAACAGACGACCACTCGATGATGTAAACATAGGCACACACGGAAGTGATCACGTTGCTGCTATAAATAGTTTGTCTGCGTTAGCGCTTATAATAACAATATCACTAATACTTGGTCAATGTTCAAGTCACGAGTTGTAGATGGAGTACTGTTGGCACTTTTTGAATTGTTATTTATCGGATTTTATGGGCGGAATAGTGGAGCTCCCATTGGCTCCACTGTTAGCGGACCTTTATTTAAAGGCCTACTGAAACCCACTACTACCGACCACGCAGTCTGATAGTTTATATATCAATGATGAAATCTTAACATTGCAACACATGCCAATACGGCCGGGTTAACTTATAAAGTGCAATTTTAAATTTCCCGCGAAACTTCCGGTTGAAAATGTCTATGTATGATGACGTTTGCGCGTGACGTCAATGGTTGAAACGGAAGTATTCGGACACATTGTATCTCAATACAAACAGCTCTGTTTTCATCGCAAAATTCCACAGTATTCTGGACATCTGTGTTGGTGAATCTTTTGCAATTTGTTTAATGAACAATGGAGACTGCAAAGAAGAAAGCTGTAGGTGGGATCGGTGTATTAGCAGCTGGCTGCAGCAACACAACCAGGAGGACTTTGACTTGGATAGAAGACGCGCTATCCGACGCTAGCCGCCGACCGCACGGATGATCGGGTGAAGTCCTTCGTCGCGCCCTCGATCGCTGGAACGCAGGTGAGCACGGGTGTTGATGAGCAGATGAGGACTGGCGTAGGTGGAGAGATAATGTTTTTATCATAGCTCTGACGAGGTCCCGTAGCTAAGTTAGCTTCAATGGCGTCATTAGCAACAGCATTGCTAGGCTTTGACAGGTGGCACAGCATTAACCGTGTAGTTACAGGTCCAGTGTTTGGTTCGGTGTCTCCTGATAGTAGTATTGTCGATCTGCTGTCTATCCTTCCAGTCAGGGGCTTATTTCTTTTGTTTCTATCTACATTTAAGCACGATGCTATCACGTTAGCTCCGTAGCTAAAGTGCTTCACCGATGTATTGTCGTGGAGATAAGTCACTGTGAATGTCCATTTCGCGTTCTCGACTCTCATTTTCAAGAGGATATAGTATCCGAGGTGGTTTAAAATACAAATCCGTGATCCACAATAGAAAAAGGAGAGAGTGTGGAATCCAATGATCAGAGCGAAAAAAGATACGTCCTGCACTGCACTCTAGTCCTTCACTCTCACGTTCCTCATCCACAAATCTTTCATCCTGGCTCAAAATAATGGGGTAATCATCGCTTTCTCGGTCAGAATCGCTCTCGCTGCTGATGTAAACAATGGGGAAATGTGAGGAGCCTTTCAACCTGCCACGTCACGCTACTTCCGGTACAGGCAAGGCTTTTTTTATCAGCGACCAAAAGTTGCGAACTTTATCGTCGATGTTCTCTACTAAATCCTTTCAGCAAAAATATGGCAATATCGCGAAATGATCAAGTATGACACATAGAATGGATCTGCTATCCCCGTTTAAATTAAAAAAAATCATTTCAGTAGGCTTTTAAGTTTATTGAGTATTTCGAATGCAATAAAAAAAAATCCATCCGTTGTCATGTATTTCCTAATGATTGTGAAAAATTCCAAAGAAAGTGCAGTTCCCCTTTAAGGCTGGGCCATTTTGTGGATGGTCTTATTTACTTTCCTCCACTTCGACTGCATCTTCTTCCCGCCATCTTGTTGTAGTTTTTAGCGCTTCCATACCGAGATTACTGACAGATATTAGCTAGAACTATACGCTACTTTGTATTAGAAATGGCAACAGTGAAGGATGCATGTACCGGTACATGTACGAGCCAGAGGATAGAGAAAAAGAAGGAACTAATTGACTACAGCGGCTGACTACAATGGTGGACTCACGCTAAGCTCTCTGGGTAAAACATAACAATATTAGGAGCTATCGGTTAACAAGTTATGTCAGAAAACGTCACAGGACAGAGGGAAATAATAAATATCTATGCAATGCCTCCATGGTTTAATTTAACATTTTCGGGACTTATGGGATCCCAAATACACATAGGTGGGTACCATCAAGTAAGAATAGTTGGATTTGCATAATAGATCCTCTTAAAGGTGGTGTTGTGCAAGTTACGCCTTGTAGCATCCTGACAGAGGCTCACTTTAGGCTCTTTAAACTTTATTGCTGACCTTAACAAGCACAACAGCAGTGCTCGCTTCCAACACCGCACGCCCATTTCACCAGCAGGCGCAACTGCAACATGACTCTTCTTAATCATGCACAAATCACTGTCATGGCCAGTGCAATCACAAACCCACTTGTCGTGTTTTTGCACATGCTGTGTTTTTCATTGCTGCGACAAATTGACAATTTGTTGTGGATTGTTTTATTTTTTGTTGAATTTATTACTTTATGATTTTTATCGAAGTATTTAAATCACCATTCTGTTCAACTTGCATGTCACAAAATATTTGTTTTAAACTAAGTTTTCAATTTTTACTTACCAATTTGGGCACTTTTACAGCACCAATCTGGCACTAATATTGGTTAAAATGTAAACACCAACTATCCCTAAAAGTGCGTCTGAAGAAGAAACCATTCTGCTTTGCATCAAACCTTTTGTTGGTATTCTAGATTTTACTGGTACGGAACTAAATACTGAAGATTATCTTACATCATGCTCTATTGACTCATCATTTTCAAGCAAGTGCAGGCAGTCATAAAGTATGTGAGAGAGATGTGAACTAATCGCAGGCCATCAAAAACCTTGTCAAAAAGACATGTCAAATGACAAAACAGTATCCTGGCAATGGAATAATTGGCCCCAATAATGTAGTCATCATCTCAGTCGTTCAAACTTGTATTTTTTCAAATGAAAAATGTGTCAGTGACTGGGTCACCACAATGGGTGAGGTTAATTAGTGTACCCGTCTTGCATTACCTTACATACAGTCTTTGAATCAACCTACTAATGCCACCTAACCACCTCTTGTACGCCTTAACAGTTTTGTTCCTGATAACCGTGGTTCAAGCTAATTATGACTTATTAACATTGTTCACGCTTTCCTGCGGTCTCCTCTGGGGTAGCCTAAATCCGAACAGTGGAGCATTTACGTTTAACCTTTCAGAGGTTGGGGTGGGGGTCATGGCAAACGACGCACAATTTGGAGTGACAGGGACAAATGTGTTTCAAAAGGTTTCTGCAAACGCTACAGTCTGTCCTGTGTCACTGTGTGCAATTATGTGTGTGTTGCCCCCTCTGCCCTTGAGCCTTTATCAAATTCCTCTAATTATTTTATTATGCAAATGAGACACCGTTATTCCATTAAGCAAGTCAGCCAATCACAGAAGCTGATTAGGAAGTGATTAGCATGCAGTCATGTTTCTCACTCTGTGTCCTTGTGAATGGAGTAGAGGGGGGCCGTAATGACCCATCTGGACACGAGCTCGTGCATATACTGTGAAACGCTTAACGAAATTACTTTTATAAAACTACTAGCATGTACTTGTGTTTGCCTAAATATACACACTATGTGAGGTTTCGCTATATGCTTCATCATAGAACTGTATCTTTACATTTCAGTCTTTTAGTTTCACCTTTGCTGTCTGCAGCTGTTCTCTGTGGATTAGTCTGATAATTGTCCATAACCAGCATCAGGTGGCAGGCCGACAAGGTTAACGTCTACACGGCGACGATAACAGACTTATAAGCCCTTGTGAAGTTTAAGTTGGTGGGAATATAGCAAGTCATATCCCCCAAACATCTGTTACTTCATTTTGCCTTCTTGTGTCCCAATTTGAAATACAGTTACTTTGCACAATCTTTTTGCAAAACTCTGTTTTTACAAAGATAATGTTGCTTACTGTCTTCTTCCATATACAAGTGGCTTTGAATCTAACCAATTAGGTAGGCGTAGGCCTGGGCCGATCTTCGATAAGTCAATTAATCGAGCCAGCCTCCCTAAATCGCCATGCATGTTTACGGTCTTCCTCTTTCATCGGTTTCAGCAGCTGCGTGTTTTATAGCAGAACGAAAGGAAGGGCGTAAAGTATGTTGTCATTTGATAGATAGAAAATGGGGTCGCTAGCATCACAGTGCAACAACTTAACTCGTGACGAACACAGTCGCAATGGTAGAAATATTTAAAAAAAATTGTAAAACGTAAGTGTGGGAATGTTTGGAACAAGGTTAACCTGTCAACACTAAGGAGACAATTTGTCGAATATGCTCAAAAAATGGTGCCAACAAAAAAGTCCAATAGGGCAAACTTGCATGCCAACTTGAAACCCAACTACAGACTCAGTATTTCCAACTGGTAAAGGACGTGCACATGGAGAGGCAGAGCCTTTGTCCACACTCACTGAGGCATTTGGTAAACAAGGTCAGTGCCAAAGAAACATCGCAAAATGGTGTGCGCTCACAAAAAGTGTGGCTCACTCCATTTTCAAAGACACTGGTGAAAAACTTAGCATTCCAAACATTTGACAGACATTTGTAATGTTGTCATGTCATGATAGTGTTTCCTCACTCGGAATCTGCCAGACTTAAGTTTTTTTTCTTAATTTTTCTTTTATATGACCTGTTAATAGAGCTGCTTATACCTCTACACTTTTTGCTTACAAAGTTTCTAACTTGATTGTCAGTTAAGTAATGCACAACTTTACCTCTGCCTACATGTTAAGTATTGAAGTGCAACTTTGGCGATACTTTATTTAACCATTATCATTTATTTATTGTTTTGGATGTGTATATTTGAGTGTCCCCCACCCCCTCCTTTACAGAGACATAACCTATTTTATTGCTTTTGGTTGTAATTTTTATGTATTTGCAACATTTTACTAACAGACCAAAGTATATTTTATTTAGATTTTTTTTTTTTGACTTTGAAATTCAAAAGTTTACATTCCAATTACAATGTTAAAATATACGAGAAATACAAGTTTATTGCAGTTGAAAGGGCATACTTGTATTATTATTATCTGCGGTCACTCGAACGAGTATAACGATCCTCCTGGTAGGGGTGTATCTCTTTATGGAGGATGCCTGTGCATGACTTTGTTTTACGTGGGGAGACTGGTGCACAGACAGTCGTGAAGTGAATTACATTTATATAGCGCTTTTTCTCAAGTGACTCAAAGCGCTTTACATAGTGAAACCCAATATCCAAGTTACATTTAAACCAGTGTGGGTGGCACTGGGAGCAGGTGGGTAAAGAGTCTTACCCAAGGACACAACGGCAGTGACTAGGATGGCGGAAGCGGGGATCGAACCTGCAACCTTCAAGTTGCTGGTACGGCCACTCTACCAACCGAGCTATACCGCCCCACAGTCAACACACGATCCTTGACAGAATCGGGTCAGGGTCCAATGGCATGGAGTCGAAGACGACTGGGGACCCTTTTCTTCTGCAGCCTTCTTCCGCCATCACAGCCGTTGTGGTAGTTCTTAAATCTACCGTCTTCCGCCTGCTCCGCCGTTGAGGTCTTCACCGTATCCCTGGCTAGGGGGCAGTCAGGTACTAGTCCTTTGCCAAGGGCCACCTGGGGTAACAGTAGTTAAGGGGTTAACCTCCTAGTGCCCCAAGACCTCATAGAGGAGCCTCCACTGCCGGATGCACTTTAACGTCATGCCCAGGACACAAACAACATTATTATTATTATGTAGTATCATTACATCAGTGGTTAATTTGGTCTCAAAATACTATTGACAGTAATATTGTTTATCAGCAATAATTTGTAGGTCAATATATTGTCGAGCAAAATTTGTTATAGGCCCAGGTCTATAGCCAATTGACCATAAAGCACCTGTCTCTATTGTATACCAGGTTTGTACTGTAATGTCCACAGACACGTGACATGAAGCATGGTGTGCACACTTTGCTGTTTCCACTCATGCAGAGAACTACCAGACAGCAAGATGTAAACTGACACACACACTGTGGGGTACAGAAAGTCATGTAGTATCACACACATGCACACATCAGCGGAATTAAGTTGCAAGTATATAAAGTCCAAACTAGATACAATGTGTGTTGTCAGAGTTCCACTGCGTTCTACGTCTTGGTGGGTTTTTTTTTTCCTTCACGTCATGTACGGAAGTAACTTGCTGTGACAAAAACTTAAAAGAACAGAATGGAACTGAACTGAATTGCACGGAGAGAGGCTGGTTTTAAGAAGAACGCCAAAAGGAATGTGATCCCATGCAACTCTAAGGCTGTGAGTCACAGCCGGCCATACAGCCAGCAGCCGAAAACAGTCACTTAGTTTGACGTTAACTTGTTTCTCCTGCGGCAGCGGCTGTGTCCTCTTGGTATCCCACTGTAGCTCCAGCTCAGATCAGTGGGGGATCTCAAGGCCTGTCATTTTGCTCTCCATCACGACTGCTGTGGCTCGCTCTAGGACACAGGTAGCTGTAGCACTAACCGAATACTTAGAGATTTATGTTGCTAGAAGTGCTTCGCCATGGCACGTTTTGAAATACATAGATCACATTTTGGGGATATTGGAAGGACATATGGGTAGATTAAAAAGTATCTCGGTTGTGGACGAGACAAATTATACTCAAGCCAAGAAGTTCAGTTCGCCACAATATGGTTTGCATCATAACCCTTCTAATTAATGATAAATGTGCAATACAGTGTATTCGCATTAGACTAACATTGCTTTGTCTCCTACTTCAGGAAATATTGGAAGAAAATTGTTACTGTATTTTACCTGGACAAAGGACCTTACTAAATGTCCATAAACTTCACCAAAGTACTTAAGCATTCCAGACGTTTAAGTGTGCCCCTCACTGCTTACATGAAACGGCGCCAGCATAATCAGATCATTTGCATGATCATTTTTTCCAAGCGTTTTTAATCTTGTGTGGAACAATGGATCATTATCATCTGCAGTGCTAAAGTTATTAATCACTTAATCAATCACCAGCTGTCATGTTCGGTCGGTTAGTTTGATGAAACCATCTTTTGGATGACAACATTTTGGAACGAGGGGGATTATTCTTTATATTGTTAGTGTTGTTGTACCACCATCTTTGATATTATTTATAGATGGCTGTATAGATTTGTTCATATTGCCTCAGCTTTGCCAAGAAGAGCCTCATCTTGTCCTGACTAACAATTAGAGACTTGCATCAGATGGTCCTTAGCCTTTCTTCGCTGTTTATCTCAGAGCCATGTTATTAACACAAACCATGCATAGCTGTGGGGTCAATGAATCAGATAGCTAGCAGTAATCACCATGCTCTTCTTATCAGCAATATTGCCGGTACAAGCCACGTATCATCGGCAGTTGATTGGTTTTGCTGGCCACCAGGGACAGGCGGCGTCTCTCTGTATTAGTGCGAGTTCCTGTTCGGGCGGGTCCTATAGCGGCCAGCTCACACATGCGTGCCCAGAGGTGATGGTGATGGGCTCAGATGATCAGCTGAAGGCTGCTGACGGTTGAGTCATGGGTGATCGTGTCTAACCTTGATGGATGACTGTTGGAGCTTCGACTCCTGGTGCTTTATTAACAAACTCGGACACAAGCACACAAAAAAGTAACATCCAGAGATGCATTTTAGATGCAATACAGAAGTATTGTCTAGGCAAGGCAAGTTTATGTATGGCGCACAATTTGTACGCAAGCCAATACAAAGTGCTTTACAGATGCATAAAATTACAAGAAGGCGAATGAAATCTTGAATAACAATAGAATCATAAAATAACCATTAAATAATTCAATAAAATCAAAGAGTGTGATAAAATACTTAGTTTTCATATGCACAGTTAAATTAAACGTGTTTTCAGCCTGGATTTGAACACTTCTGGAAAACTTCCACAATCCTCAGGAGCATAAAACTGAAAATGCAGGAGTATCTTTAGTCCTGACTCTGGGTCCCACAACCAAAGATGGTTCATTATGCTGTAAGATGTCAGAGATGTACTTTGGCAGGACCATCAAAAGACTTGTTGACAAGCAGAGGTTGTTTTAACACACCGTATTTTTCGGACTATAAGTCGCTCCGGAGTATACGTCGCACCGGCCGAAAATGCACAATAAAGAAGAAAAAAAACATATATACGTCACACTGGAGTATAAGTCGCATTTTTGGGGAAAATTTATTTGATAAAATCCAACACCAAGAATAGACATTTGAAAGGCAATTTAAAATAAATAAAGAATAGTGAACAACAGGCTGAATAAGTGTACGCCATATTACGCACAAATAACCAACTGAGAACGTGTCTGGTATGTTAACCTAACATATTATGGTAAGAGTCATTCAACTAACTATAACATATAGAACATGCTATACGTTTACCAAACAACCTGTCACTCCCGATCGCTAAATAACATAAAATCTTCCTCCTCTGTGTCGCTCCTGGTATGTGGCGCTAGCGTCCATTCTTTCTGCTGCTCGATCGCCCTTTTCTGCTGCATATTTCACTACGTCCAGCTTGTAATCTGCAGTATATGATTTCCTTTTCAGTGCCATTTTAGTTCAGTCCTTCTCAGTTTTTTATAAGTTACCGCCAACGTTGATGTGGTCCATTTTAATAGCTCCGGCAGTAGCGTATAGCATATAGCAGTTAGCATTCCAAAACCCACAATGCATCTCTGCCATGACCCGCCCCCGCCGAATTCTTATTGGTTGGCGTGTGTGTGACGATAGCTGCCATTTGCTTCGTCGCTGACGCGAATGAGATAAATAATATTATTTGATATTTTACAATAATGTGGTAATAATTTCACACAAGTCGCTCCGGAGTATACGTCGCACCCATGGCCAAACTATGAAAAAAAACTGCGACGTATAGTCCGAAAAATACGGTATATTCTCTATGCAACAGGAAGACCTAAGCACAGGACTAACATGGTTGTATTTCCTGCCTTTAGTCTGGACTCGAGCAGCAGCATTCTGGATGTACTGCAGCTGCGTTACAGCTTGTTTAGAGAGCCCAATGAGAGAAGGCCATTACTGCAGTCTAGCATGCTGGAGACAAAGGCATGGACTAGTCTTTCTCGGGTTGCTTTAGACACGATTCCTTTGATTTTGGCCATGTTTTTATGTGATACAAAGCTGCTGATGTTACTGAAAGTTTAGATTTCAGTCCTTTATTACCCCCAGATTTCAACCTTTCATAGAAAGGGCCTCAAGGTGACTGATAACATTTCCTCTTTGCCTCTGTGGGCCAGAAAATTGTTTTGCATCTACACGCTGATCTGTTTGACGCAGTGACCAAGGCCAACGTTCACTTGCCGTCATTGACATTTGCATAGTTGTGGTCGGACACATTGTTGCTGCGTATCACCTGGTCTCGTGGCAGTATGTACAAGTTGAACAATAGGGGTCCCATAATTGATCCCTGATGAACCCCAGGTCATAGCCATTTGGTCTGAGGCAGAATTACCAATTCTATTAATTTAGTTTAGTCAGTCTGTACCATCATAACCTGCTCCAAACCATCATTTATGATAATTCCCTGTGAGATGCCAAACAGGAAAATAACGTTGTTTCCCTTTTAGTGTGAAGTAAACTAAAGTTGTTTCTATTCCCGTTGCAGGAAGCTGTACGTTTGATGAGGGCTTCTCTCAGTGTGATTACCAACAAGACCCCTATGATGACTTTGACTGGACACACATCAACACTCAGGAGGTCCCCTACGTATCCCCCTACCTGCCCAAAGGTGAGACTGTACTCAATGTATTTTTGATTGGTCAACTCTTCTCTCCGAGTCACGGTCCAGGAAAGAAACTAAAATGCTCTTGTCCTTTTCATGGGTAGATATCATTTAGAATAGGGATGGGCAAAATAATTAACCAACTGAACTATCCACTGTGTGAAAGTGATTGTTAGACAGACGAGTCCTGAAACGACAATATGGAGTGGGATGTCAGCTGTAACCTGAAGAGGTGCTAATGAGTCAGTCCCCATTAGGAGTTTGATTAAATACATTATTAAAACAAATATGATTATTATTTTGTGTTTTAATTCATTAGATTTTGTTTTATTAAATATGCTGACATGGTTTATGCACAGCCGCTGCAATACAGCACACCCAAAGAAAAGAATGATGGTTATGGCAAGCAAAAAAAAAAAAGTTATTTAAACTATTTAACCTAAAATTTGCATTGAGGCTATAACGTGTTTTATCTGATGACTTTATTGATAGAACAAGCTAATTGATATATTACTTGATTACTGAAACAAACGATAGCTGCAGCCAGAGTCTCAACTAGTCTGCGGTGGAAAGAAGAACTCGACATTCGATTGTGTTGGTCTTGGGAAGTTTAGTTTCGTCAATGCAGTTAGCGGTTGAAAATATTATTCTTGATAGCAATAGAAATCTATATCAAAATGTATGTACACATTTTTTAGAAGATTTACCGTACGTATGTTTATTAGGATTCTTCGTTCTTTTATTTTGTAAACAGTTTCCTAAAGTGGATCATTTTAGTACATTGTTTGATTTCTTTACTTAATCCATTCCATAATTTAGCCCAGGGGTGTCCAAACTTTTTGAATGGGGGGCTGCATTGGGCTGACACAAAGTACTATATATATATATATATATATATATATATATATATATATATATATATATATATATATATATATATATATATATATATAATATTATTATTATTATAATTGGTTATTAAGAGAATGTGAAAATTTGACTCCTACCTTGTTTACTTTCGTGATGACCTTCAAAAAGTTTTTTAATCAATCAGAAATATCAAGCAGCTAAAATGCGCCAAACATGGATATGTATGGAGAGAGTAATGGATTTAAATGGGTGTAACTTAATTGTTTTAATGCTGAATTGACGTCTCTTATAGTATCCGCAAAGTTCAATGAGCAGGTTATGTTATGTGTGACACACGTTTGTTGAATTTTTGTGCTGGTTGATTTTTTTTTTCTGCACCATAACTTGGGAAGGTTGTTTGGATTGGGTCATATAGGTAATAGTTGTGCAAATTATACAATCATTAGTCACTGACTTGAGCTACTTTTTTTGGCCACCAGATGGTGACTAAAAGGCTATTGGTTCTTATATGATATGAAAAGACTGCGCTTGCCCAGATTGCCATTTCGCGGGACAAATTGTAGATGCCGGCGGGCCGCAGTTTGGACACCCCCTAATTTAGCCGTTAGCAAAGAAAAATCCATAGATTAGCCGCATCTTCAAATAAACTTCAGGGTTCAAAGCTTTGGAAATACGGTATATAAACTTAAACTAAATGAGATAGACCACTAAACCTAAAAGCATCAACTTTGTCTCCATTGACAAATATGTCGAGCTTGTTGGTTTAGGAATGGCAACATAACTCAAAGGATACGGTTTTTGATTTGGAGAAATTCTGTTTTTTCAAAACTGACTGAAGCAGATCAATAAATGTTGATTTTGCACTATTAAAGTGTCAGGTCTTCGACCATGTGCTGGTTCACTCTCATTTTCAGTGGTGTGAAAGGTTGTCAGTAGTCCTGTATTTGACTTGGGACCTTTTTGGGACCAGCTGGGATAGGTTCCAGCTCTGTGTGACCCTGAACCGGGTAAACGATCTGTAAAATTGGTGGACACTACAGCATCTTCAGTCAGCACTTGATTTATCCGGTCCACACTTTTACCCTGCCTCGTTCTCTTCTGTAATCTGTTAGTTTTTTTTTCATGATGATGATGAAGGGGGAATTAGATCTTTCTGCCTCAGGGCTGAGGGTCTAATTAAGAACAGGAGGTCATTAATCAAAAGAAGGGAACAGGGAAGGTTGGCTACTTTACAATGTTAAAAGCCACATCTTTTACCTAAAACCATGGAAGTACTGTTAGTACTGCAAACAAATAAAATGAGGCAAAAAAAAGTTGTCCATGGGCTCAGTGCTCATTTTTCACCAGACTTCACCAGTTTATCTCTCACCTCTCATCTCCAATCATCTTCTCTGCACCTCTGCTTGGAAAAGACTCTGTTACCATGACAATGTGACGTTATTTATCTCTGCTGCTTGTCATCATGACAACCCAACCTCACTGACATTTTAGATACGACAAAACACACTTTTACCCCAGTGTGTAGCAAGTGTTGTCTTGAAGAACCTTGCCCAATAAGGTGTTGTTAATATCATCCCAAGTGGTGTCAAATCATGACGAGGAAAGAGTTTGATGTTTCAAGAGGTTAAATGTTGAACCTGAGAGGTAACGGATAAGTGCATGAATTTAGAAGTTAGTCGTTGCAGGAAACGCTAATAGTTTGGGGATGCTGCTTTGCTAAAGAGTCTCACCTAGGGGTATGCTTACATACGCTGACATTTCATGTGACACCATGAAGTGTGTAGAATTGTGGCTGCAAAGCAATCTTTGCCAGAAGGAACAATAGATCCAAAACTTGAGATTTCCCTCTTCTTGGGATCAGTATATATATATATATATATATATATATACATATATATATATATATATATCAACTGTTTGGGAAAATAATGGGTTGGAAGTTTTGTAAACTCATTTTGAGCTGCATAAGACCCTGTTTTCCAACAATTAATTATTAATCCCTAACACATTTATATTCCAGCCTTATACCATTTAAACATTAAAGGCCTTGTTTTGCAAAAAGAGCATAACAGAAACACAGCAGAGCCCTGAGGCACTGGGCAAAACCTCTTCACTTTCAAATGCAATAGCCAGCTGTAACAAAATGAAATGGCGACGGTGCACCGACAACTGCTGAGACGTGGATTGCTAATTTAATGGCTACAAAACACCAACAAAACAAGGTATACGCAATGAGAAAATACACACCCAAACTTATGTTTTTGAGGTCTTTTGTGGGAAACCGAAGATGTTTTTGTGCTGATGCGGTCAAACCTGTCTGTAGCGACCAGGCAATGGAAACCGCATGATTGGCCACAAGCGATGGGCAATATGGCCTAAATAAAAACCATATTGCGATATACATTACAGCCTCATGCAATAACGGTATGTATCACAATATATTATTTGGTACAGGAATGGTAATTTAATTATTTCATAACGGGTTTCAAAAGCTGATTTGGCTGCTGACGAATGCAGTACCGTGTTGCATCATTTCCAGTGGTATCATTTTCTCAAAATTATTATTAGTCTACCTGCTTACTTACCTTAACTGTCTGGTTACTTTCTGTTGTAACATGGTTCTATTTACACTTCTGTTAAAAAGTAATGAGCATTTATTGTTGTGTCTTTTGATACTTTACATGTGGCGATACCACAAATGTAGGTATCGATCCAATACCAACTAGTACTTAAAAGTTTCAACATTACATTTTTGATCAAAATTATAATCAGAAAAAAATGATGGCGGGGTAATTAAATAATTAAATGATTTCCTACTATCGGCTCTGATCTAAATCCCATAATTTCCACCCTCATCATGTGTCCAGAGACTTGTTTTAGTTTGTAAACAATAACAAAAACGACATAAGATTTTGTGATAGTAAACATATTGATGTAATCATTGTTTCGACAATATACTGCTCTTATACTTGGTATTGTTACAGTCGATATTTGTATCGATACATGCATTTTGTTTAAATTCAAAGGCGCAAGCTTGCTGATAGCGGTTTGCATGGCTTATTGTATCCTACTACGATGTGGAGTGTAGCATGTTTAACTGTTCCCCGTACTCCAGTGATCATGGCACTGGTAAGAAGTGTTGTTTATTTGCCGGCATGGAGGCGATGATTGCTGACTTAGAGGTGGCTTCGTACTGTGGAGGAACGCTAACAAGGATGCTACATTGCGTTGAGGGCGCTTTTGTTCGCTTGTCGCTGCCAAATTTTGGGGACACAACTAGAATGTGTCATCAATATGCTTTATCTTGATGTAACGAGTGTTAACAGTTCTATCATCGGCCATATCTTTTTATATCATATATCATTGTGTGTATGTTGTTTATATTGTGCAACCCTAGTGACCACTCTACACAGGTTGCAATGACGAACTCACACGGTGAACATTATGTAAGCATAAAACAATTTACCATATTTTCCGGAATTTAGAGCGCACCGGTATATAAGCCGCACCCACTTAATTTTAGAAAAGAAAACATATTTTCCATATATTATCGGCACCAGACTATAAGCCGCAGATATATATGTTGTAAGATGAGTAATTTACAAATACAATTTTGTAAATGTTTTTTTACATACCTTAATTGTTTCCAAACGGTGTCTGTAATACAGCAGTAAAACAGCTAATGAAGCAAAACAGAAGTCATTGTCATGGACCCACTAGCTGCGGAAGCTAGCTCTTCAATCAGCTAAACAGACTCAATAACTGTTTTAGTGAATTTATTGAGGAATTTGTGAAACTGAAACAACACAAACATAATATTATTGTAAGGTAATAATACTAACATAGAGACTTGTAAACGTGTTACAAGATTAGCTAATGCTAGCGATGCTAGCTTCAATACAATACGATAGCATGTACAAATATGCATGAACACACGCCTACAGACATCACACATGGGATGGTTTAGTAGAAAGAATTGTTTTAGTTATATTGCTTACGAACATTGTAGTGATGAATGAAGAATCCATACAAGTAGAAATGCTACGGACGGCTAGAACAGTGGTTCTCAACCTTTTTTCAGTGATGTACCCCCTGTGAAAATCTTTTTAATTCAAGTACCCCCTAATCAGAGCAAAGCATTTTTGGTTGAAAAAAAGAGATAAAGAAGTAAAATACAGCACTATGTCATCAGTTTCTGATTTATTAAATTGTATAACAGTGCAAAATATTGCTCATTTGTAGTGGTCTTTCTTGAACTATTTGGAAAAAAAGATAGGTTTTTATTTATATTTATGAAGGATTTTTGAATTGTTGCTATTTTTAGAATATTTAAAAAAAATCTCACATGCCCCTTGGCATACCTTCAAGTACCCCCAGGGGTACGTGTACCCCCATTTGAGAACCACTGGGCTAGAAGACGGAACAGCACTTGTACTTCTATTTGTTCTAAACAGAAGGGCACAGCAGCACTTGCAGTGAGCGAACTCGTCCAACAGATGGCACCATAGCACAAACGATAACACACCTTTTCGGTGTTTTGCTATTTGAATTATGGCTGTCATCGAACAAAAATCCATCAATTCGCCGCACCGTTTTATAAGCCGCAGGGTTCAAAGTGTAGGAAAATACAACAGTCTTATAGTCTGGAATTTATGGTACTTGATATTGTTGTTCTGCAATTCTAGTGGCCACTCTACACAGGTTGCTATGACGAACTCACATGTTGAACATAACAGAGGAAAGCACAAACACTTTATATCATGGCAAGTTTATCTTTAAAAGAGTAAACAATCAAATATTAACAACTGACCACTGAATTAGCGTCGATACGAGCAACTACGAATATTGTGCTGTTATTAAGATTAAAGATTAAAGTACCAATGACTGTCACACACACACTAAAGGTGGCGAAATTTGTCCTCTGCATTTGTCCCACCCCCTTGGGGAGCAGTGGGCAGCAGCGGCGCCGGGCCCAGGAATCATTTTGGTGATTTAACCCCCAACTCCAACCCTTTGTTGCTGAGTGCCAAGCAGGGAGGTTATGGGTCCCATTTTTATAAATAAAGAGTTCCTGTGTTGCGGAAAGCTGCTGTTTCTGCGTTATTAAAACAAGCAACAAACTTAACAATACAATTGTCTCGTGCAAATGCGCGCTATTTCAGTGAGGAGAATTGTCGGTGACGTCCGTCCTGCTGTCTCGCGGAGTCGAAGCGTTGGGGTAAAATAAGTGTTCGCTAACACAGGTTCGGGCTGTTTTGAGATTATGGCTGAACAATTACAGCATTTGCAATTTAATCGTGACGTGATAATATGCGGCTTACAAGCCAGCAGGCAGGGAGAGAAGTCTATGCTGCAATGTTTTGTGTGGTTAAATGAGTTTATGAAACTGTGAATAGAGGAAATAAATATAGTGTCAATGTGTGAGGCGGCATTGAAGACAACCATAAAAGGTGCCTATAGAGGTTGACGTACATATTTGGACATTAAGTAAAGCTCTCAGATAGAGGGGTGGAAACCCGAAAAAAAAGTAGTTAAAATGTGCTAAAAGTAGCTTCTTTTTATGCAGAGTCTGAATTGATCGAGTATGCAGGTGTACCTATTGTTGTGACCAGGTGAATCTGTATACTGTTCATAAAGGTTATTTTCGACTGCATCCGGGAAGAAAATAGCGCCGACGACTTCAAGAGATATATTTAAACAGTGTACATTTTTACAAGTTCATTGATGATACTTTTGGGGAGGATGGGGCATGGTTTCATTCGCCTCCAGAATGGAACATCGTGTAGTCAGACTCAAAAAACGTTTTATAAATGTGACTGTGGAGCCTAGTTTACGCATAATTTACGCCAACGTTTATCCAATACATTTTATTTAGACCACAAGGAAGTGTTTTAAAATCCTCAAAGGTCCCCTTTAACATTTAAGGAAGACCATGATTTCGAGCTTTGTCTCCTGCACTCTCAAAAGTAAGAGCTCAAAGACACACATCCGGCCTTCAAAATAAAAGCGCTTTGTTGACAAGACTTTAAAGAAGACCAAATGTTTAAGTAAGATTATAATTGTATTATCGATTCTGAACTGAATCGCAAGATGGATCACATCATGGAGAAGTTTGCTGAAAAGGAAAATTGAATTGAATTTGGAAAAAGCCAGCATGGACAAATAGAGCAGACAAGTCATTGTTTTTTTTTTTGTCTGCTCGCGGAAAACAAACATCCTAATCTACGATTTGACTCCCTCGAATGGCCTTGACGCTGTGTTATCTGGAACAGGCTGTTCTGAAAAACACCCCCGAGGACACCTCAACGATGGACGCTTTTGACCTCCCTTTCTCCTCAACAACACCTGGAGTCGAACTCTTGTAGATTGGCCTCAGTCTACAAAAACATTACACCATCACACCCAAGGCAATTGGGCACACACGCACCCCTCCCCCTCCCCCACCCCACGCCTTCACCACCGCTTGTTTGCTCCAACTCCCCCTCCCTCCGTTGCGAGTTTGTCGTGATTAAATGTAATGTGTTTATGTGTGTATTGCAAATGAGGTTTTTTTCCCCTTGGACTCAGTCTTTTGACTGATATTTTTTTTTACTCTTCCCCCATTTCCCAATATCACCTTTTTCCCACCTTTTTTTTTAAGGAGCGCCGTAAAAATGGCTGATCTGTTGGCGTTCTGGTCTTGTCTCCCTGTAACGTATGTCTGCTCTTAGTGGGACTGTGCCGAAAATGTACTTTTCAGTTCGTATGTGTCTTGTGCATGTTAAGAATTGACAATAAATCATCTTGAATCTTCTTGAATCTATTATTTGTATTAAAAAATATATGTAACATAGAATATTTAATGTATAATGCAGATTGACTTATCGGAGCTTGGAAAAAATAATAAATCTTAATCACAGTATTGACAAAACAAAGCGCAATTAGATTATTTTTCCAAAATCGTTCAGCTCTAAATGAGACCTATTTGTCTCCCAAGTTTTGCCTAAATTCTTTAGATTCCACTTTCTTGAAGTTGCAAGAAGTGCAGAAAACAGCACAGCCTCTGTTGACGCAAATGTTAGATGAATCACATTACAAATGATCAACACTTTCTGAACTATGATGTTTATGCCAACTAATAGACATTGAGTCAGTGTTACTATTTCACAGTCGTTCATCTCAGTTGTACTGTTGATCTTTAAAGCCCACACTGATTTGTTCTGGTTGTTAATTGCTGTTTGCGCTTGCGGCAGCATCGAGTGTGCAGGGGAGGGTTTTGGCACTTTTTTTTTGTGCAACGGAGATAAAACTCATCTATGTAATCGCAACGGGGGCTGGTGTTGGCACAAGCTGCTGCGGCGGGGCTCAGGCGCTACGCTGGCAGCGTGCATCGTGCCAATCGAACATTTACGGCCTGGGACCGTGTGATTCACCGGACTAAAGTAGATACTCTTGACTCATAATGTTGTCAGCGAGCTCCACTTCAAACCTCTTTGGCTTGCCATTCTCCTCACGTCTCTTTATTTGTCAGCAGCCAAGCAAGAGGGGAACAGGCTTTTAACTCCACTACAGCTCATTATTTGTCGATTCAAGGGGTTTACCATTGCTTATGTATCACCAAATGAACTCAAAACATGTGTGAAACCATAGGAACAACAGTTAATTGATTAACAAAGCAGAAAAAAAAAAATTCTTGCATGCCTTTACCGTATAAAGTGCGGCCCGGGGGCCATTTGCGGCCCGCAGCCAATTTTTTAACGGCCTGTGATACATTCTAAAAATACTACTAAAAACAAAACACTAAAAAGTGGAATAAAAGAGCAAACAGGTGAAATGTAACGAAAAAAAGTTGCAATGTTGACTTAACACAAAGCTGCTTTGCCGCCTGTTTTTTTTTTTTTTTTTTTAAAGCTGTCATTACTCAAAAAATAACAATGAATGAAAATCAATGTTATGAATTATTGACCTATTCAAAGCTCCAATTACTTAACATAAAAAAAATGCCACTTTGAAATATATTTTGGGGCAAATATTGCATATTTTCTGTTTGCCATAAAAACATTTTTTTTTTTTTTTACAAAAACTGTAAAAAACCCCAAAACATGAAAAAATATATAAAAAACTTCACATAGCCCTGAAGTTTGCTCTGGGGCCACATTGGCTTTTGAAATTTGACAGACGGACACACGATGCATTTCAAAGCATGTCATATCTGTTGGAACTAAGAGTAGCCTTCTCAAACAGGGGGTATTTTAATCATAATGCATCTATTTTCAATGATATCATATCAGTACATCAAAGAAACATACAAATGGTATCAAAGGGTTAACACTTACATTCTCTTTTAGTGGGAGCAGTGTCGTTGATCACCCTTTATTGCCAGTGCATCGAAGTCTAGTATCCGTTTTGTTGTGGCAATTCTCATAACAGATCTTTGCTCAATTCTGTTTTAATATTTGGTGGGCCGGATTAATGGAACCAAGGGGTCGGATGTGGCCCTCAGGCTGTAGTTTGCCCATCCCTGATCTATAGGCTTGAGCGTTGAAAACAAATGTAGGAATTATTTTTAACACTGAGTGTGGCCCTTTTGGGTCCCCAAGAATTTCAGTGAATAGTTTTTTTTATTGTTTTTGAATCTCATTGCTTAAAAATAATTCATTAAAATCAAAGATGTTGTGAATTATTGACCTTCAATTAAGTTCACATCAAATATTGTAAGTCGAACATTTTTTTGGGGAAAATTTTGCACATTTTTGTGTTTTTTGCCATTAAAAAAGGGCATTAAACATAACGAAGAAAAACAGCTCTATATCAAAAGACCTGAAGTTGATCTTGAGATTTAAGAATTGAATAATAACATAAAAATTAAATGATATGACTTATTTCTAAAATGTTTGATTCCAGGTCGGGAACCAAACATTAGGGCAGCCCTAACAGATTAAAACAATCTATATATATATATTGCATTGGTTTTGAAAATGAAAACATCTCTAAAGGCCTGTGCATGCTTTGATTTGTCAGTGTGTGCCCTCTGTAGAAAATGTTTGGACGCCTCTGCTCCACAGTAGGCTTTATGGGGCGGCGTGGCGAAGTTGGTAGAGTGGCCGTGCCAGTAATCGGAGGGTTGCTGGTTACTGGGGTTCAATCCCCACCTTCTACCATCCTAGTCACGTCCGTTGTGTCCTTGGGCAAGACACTTCACCCTTGCTCCTGATGGGTGCTGGTAGCGCCTTGCATGGCAGCTCCCTCCATCAGTGTGTGAATGAATGGGTGAATGTGGAAATACTGTCAAAGCGCTTTGAGTACCTTGAAGGTAGAAAAGCGCTATACAAGTATAACCCATTTCATTAAAAAACCTGTCTCAAAACGATATTTGGATAACTTGCATTATGGTGGGTGTTTGTGTTCCTATAACTGCTTGCCTGGGTGCACAAAATAAAAAGTAACTTTCATCACAGTAAGCTGTTTTTATGTTGGGGGAAAAAAAAGGAATCTTATGTTGAAACTCTGCTGTTGTTGCTTTGATGTGACATATCTAGGTCTTAAGTCTGTCTCAGGGGTATTTTTAGCCTTGTTACTTTTGTGTCGTCATTCCATTAGTGTCCATTTTAGACTTTGGCAGTTCAAAGACAGCAGTCATCTTAGAAATCGGCAGATTTCAGGTGTCGTTGGGATGTCTTTTCTTTTTAGTTTCATTTTGGTAATGCTTTTTGTTCAAGGGTTTGTTATTGCCACAAATAAGGTCTGTTTTTGTTATACAGCTTTGCTCAGACCATTTTACATGTCTGCAAACATTGCAATTTTGCATGTTATAATATTAATCCTTTTATTGACTGCTTTTTTTTTCCGATATTTTTTTTTTTTACCTGCCAGTGATATGATTAAGTGAAAGGTTATGTCGTGCCGTGTCGTACTTTTTGACATATCTGGGGCTCTGACTGATACATGTATTTTTAGCCGCCACACAGCCTTGGCATCTTAAATCCACTTCATGTCACTGTCTGAGTATCAGTCTGATACCAGAAGGAGCAGCAGTGACATCTATTGCGCGTTTGTGTAAGATAGACCAATATGAGTTTTTTTCAGCTCCTTTTCTGATCTGTGTGGCTGTCGTCCAACTTGGATGAAGTCATATTGCTTCCTGATGTTGACTTTCATGAGGCAGGAAGGATTACTATTTGGCAAAAAACTGCCAACTTGTCGGCATCTATGTGCAGAATAGAGATGAAACGAGACGGACCAATGATTGGCATACGGTGTCTGTGTGTGTGTTTGTGTGCGCCCATTTGAAAATCTGCTATCGTTTGCCCTCTTCTATTATGCAGACAACAATATATTCTCACTGTAGATTAACCGAACAATGACGGATAATCACTACTATCCTAGTCAATTGTCCTCCTCTTATTGTGCGTATTCTGTCAAATAGAATTAACTGGCTACAATGAAGTGTTGTTTACATAATTGGTGCACAGACACTAGAGCTGGACGATTTATAACAAATATAATAATCACGATTACTTTGATTGATATTGTAATCACGATTATTTACAAAATGATTCATTGATTTGAAAACATGAGTATTTATTGTACCACGAAAACTCAACTTTAAATATAGTTTAAAAAAAACAAACCTGAATATGAATTAGTAACAAGTAAACCACAACAAGTAAAATAATAATAGCAATAAAAATAAATTCAAATAACAATATCAAAATAAAAAACAATACAATTCAGTTTTTCCATTTTTGTTTTTAATTCTTTTTTTTTTACATTTACACATATTTTACCACCATAGAGTCTGTGTGCTTTTTGTGTAAAATAAAATGTATGCAAAATGCAAAAATCCTCACATTTATTGGTGCAACACAGCTATGGACAATTTGACCGGTATTTTAGGTCAAAGCATAATCATTTTGTGAATGTATCATTAAGTACGTGAAGTACATTATGCTTTTTCAAACCTTTATTTTGTTAGTGCAGTCAAACCGGATGTGGTGCACCGTGCTATTATTGTGAAGGGAGGAAGTATGCTGTGCTGCTATTCTCAGCTTGAGGAGTAAAGAGGAGACTCACTTGAGGCTTCTAAAAAAAATAAAAAATAAAAATAAATAAATAAAGGCAGAGAGAGAGACCCTCTCAAGTTGCGACTGCTGTTTGTACATTAATGTTACATTAATGATGACGTTCACAACAACACGAGCAGATGAGATGTGTTGTGTGTTTATGGAATGTTCTTGATAGCTTTAGCTTTGCAGTTTAGTCTCTGTCTCGACGTAGTTTAGGACAAAGCGGTTGATTGTGTCGGGGAAAAATGAGTGCGACCGGACACATTATTTTTGTTATGGATTCAGCCAACCAGCAAATACTCTGATGAGGAGCTATCTTTCTTCTCGAACACAAATGGTCTTTTATAATGGTAGTTCATAGTATGTTGGCGTGTGGGATTTCTCAGTGAAGTTGTTTAAGACCTGTGCTATTTTAGATTTTTACTAATGACTCACCCTCTGCCGTTACATAAAAATGTATGCAAGCTCATGCCATGAATTAAATCAAGTTCTGTTTAGCGAGTTGAAAAACATTTATGATTGGATAAAAACAAACAAATTAGTCTTAAATATATGCAAAACTAAGAGTATTGTTTTTGGTTTCTACACCTAAACTTAAACTATCCATAGCCGATAAACCCATACAACAGGTAGACAACGCAAAATTGTCCCAGATTGTCAACTACCGTGGACTGAGCATATAAATGCAATGGTTAGCAAAAAGGTTGGTGGTTTAGCAGTCACATTCTAACATCATGGGTCAAATTTGTAAATCCTTAATTTTGTGTACTTGGATTATTGCTCAAGGGTATGGTCATCCACAGTTTATACACATCTTGTTAAATTACAGATTGCTCAAAACAGGGCTGATAGACTTGCTCTGGGCTGTTCTATGAGAATTAGTATGGACAAGATGCATTCTAGCCTCTCATGGCTCACTATTAAACAAATAACTTATTCAGGGGTGGCCACATATTTCTGTTGTGTTACCAACACAAAATTGCCCTCATTTTTGTTTGACCTGATCGACTACTGCATTGATGCACCTAGTTACAATACAAGATATGCTGTTAACGGTCATGTTTTCATTCCTAGTTCAGAGACAAACTCAATGAAAAAAACAGTAATTCAGGCCTCGAATTTTAGCTTTTTCAGGTCAAGGAAAGTGTTGCCTTAAAGGAGGGCTCATATTCATACGATTATTAATCATGACTATACACTATTTTTGGTAAAACAGTGTTGGGGTGTGAACGCGACGCCATGTTGTAATTTGTAATATCTAATAAAAATGCTCTACATTCTGGATCTGTATACGTTTTTAAAGACAAATATTTGTGTTTTTGTTCATTAATAGAATCAGCGTGTCAGTTTTTTTTTTTACATGATGCCATTATCTCTAGTTTTATATTTTCATAGAGAGGTATTTTTTAAGTTATGTACATTCACATGTACTAATGTGTGTACATGTTCATGCTGTATCAGGACAGATCCATTTGAGTAGAAATATATCTTATAGGAATTAACTATGCACCATAAAACATTAACAAAATGCTATGTCACATGAATGGTTATTAAAGTAATTACCGGTATTTTGTGACATGAAAAAAAACAAGTAATGTAAGAAAAACATGGTGTTTACTTTTTGATATCAATATAAAACACAGAGCATTGCGCTCTTAATCGCACACCAAGACTACACAGAAGTAGAAGCGATTGAAACAAAGAGATCGGCGCCGTTAGCTCGGAGGGAACATTTTCAAAACAAAATCCATGGAGTCGCCGCCATGTTTCCCGAGCCGAACGGCTCAAGTGCGTGTGCGCATGTGCATACTCTGCGGCGCTTCAGTATTCAGGAAATAAGCAGTTGCCTAAAATGCATTACTAAATGACGGCTTTTCGGTAAATACAAATTTAAACTGTGTTACTAACTGTCTGGAATTTTACCGCTGTCTATCATTATACCGTTTATCGTTACATCCCTACTCCATTAACAAGTAAAAAGTCAAGGGCGGTCACAGCATGTTGTTGCCGTAAATGTTGGTCAATTTTTAGGGCATTACTGCAAATCACAAGGGCGGTCGTGGCAAATGCCGCGGTTAAATTTGAGCCCTGGAACAATTTACCACTGGCTATTCGTCTAATAAAAGTTAAATTATCCTTTAAAAAAATAGAAATGACTACAGTTGAGGCAATAACATTAAACTAAATTAATTTGTGATATTTTATACCTGTGTTAATTTTTATGTTGATTGATGCAATTGCATCCTATTTTATACATTTATTGATAGTGATGAATTGTATTGTGAACTCATGTACAATCTTTTTGTTTTATTTTTGTGTTTTTAATGTGTTTTGCAATGTTTTAAACCGTTTCGTAATATGTGATGTTTTGTGTGGAGCCCAGTAAAACTAGCTGACTGCCATGGCATCAGCTAATGGGGATCCTTTTCAAATAAACAAAATAAGCAAATTCTCCTATACAAATGTTTTTTCTCCTCACAATGACAACATTTCACTCACATGTATGTCAAATTCCCTGATAATGTTTTGACTTTATCAGTGGATTAAGTTTTATTTGCTCATTATGGGACTTTGTCCGCGGTTACGAGAACACGTAAATTATGCCTTACTTTTTTGTTTAGTTTAGTGATTATTGATTATGCATACTTGCGCTGTGACAAATAAAAAGTGGCAACCATGGGGACATCCCAAACTTCTTGTAAACGTGCTCTTTTTTTCACTCAAGTGTTTCACGGTCACAAGCTCCGGAATTTGCATGCACGTTGCGTGGCCTATTAATTTTTTTTTAGATTACATTTTCATAAACATGAGAAGTCATAATCGAAATCTAAATAAAAATTTGATTAATTGTCTAGCCCTGACTGATACTACAGTATATATCATTTATCATTGTGTATTATGTCTCTTTTTCCAACCAGGACACCAAGTTGTTAGTCAGTATTCTGATAAATGTGTTATATATTGTGCTTGTCGTATTTTGTAGCCTGTTTTGTACATATGTGATACAGTAAAATGGGAGATTATCGAGTGTAACGTTAAGCATCACATTTCATCATATTTCACTGGCCCAACATCTGCTCAAGTTTAAGCTGATTATTAAAACATCTGGATCAGGCGTAAGGTTCGTTCTGTCATCACTGCCATATTATGTATGCTTTTCAACACTTAACTACTGTAGATACCAAGTAAAGATGTCCAGACCCGATAAGGCTATCAGATGGGATCTGATTTTTTGCTATTTTTCAACTGAACGGCCGAGCCCAGTCCGAACTTTAACACAGCTGTGTCCCATTTAGGGCTGCAATGATTCGATTAAATCAATGAATTTAATTAGAAAAAAACAATTAGTATTTTGTTGTTTTGACGATTGGTTGAGTGTTTTTGAGGAGGTGCACACATATGCAAAAGTGCAATATCATATTCAAAAGTGCAATATATTTACTGTATCTGTACAGTAATCTATTTATTTATATCTGCACCTTATTGATTTTTTATCCTGCACTACCATGAGCTAATGCAACGAAATTTCGTTCTTATCTGTACTGTAAAGTTCAAATTTGAATGACAATAAAAAGGAAGTCTAAGTCTATCTCCGTACATACCAATTTCACAGACACACGTTCCTTCTCCTCTCGATGACAGAATTCTAATCACAAAACGACAATTTCCGCATTTAATAGCAGATTCTGTTTTTAATAGCCAAATCTGTGAGTCCGTACGTCATTCCATTAACGCAGAAGTCATATAGCTCTACCCTCCAAACTGATTAGTAAGATTAAGGATAAGATAAAACAACACATGCTCCAAACCGTGTTAGGCCAACCAAACGGTTTTGGATTATGTTAAAATGAATCATTCTACTCCTACATTGTAGGATGGCAAGTGTCAAACGTTGATTAACAAAGCACACTAAGTTTTAGATCAAACCCTAAGACTTGCCTATCCTGTGCCCAGGTTCCTACATGTATGTGGATGTCTCTCAGTATGAGGTTGGGGAGAAGGCCAGATTTCAACTCCCGGTGATGAAGGAGAATGACACCCACTGCATTGACTTCAACTACCAACTCATCAGCCCTGATGGTTCCAGTCCTGGAACCCTCAATGTCCTGGTCAAGGTACAGGAGACACATTGCAATGTTCCTATCACTTATTAGTGATGTATTATGAATAATATTGTCAATATTCAAACATCAATTACCATTATGGTACAATATGTTGTTTTTTTTTACATATGAATGTATTTTAAACATGTTTTCTTTTTTGTGACCACAGGTTAACAAAGGTCCACTGGCCAATCCTATTTGGAATGTAACTTCCAATACTGGTAACAACTCTAGCACCAATCACATTCTCATCCTCTTAACTATTGATACACTGAGTGAACAATTCCCACTTGTGCCCTAATAGGTAAAGACTGGCTGAAGGCTGAACTCGCCGTCTCTACCTTTTGGCCCAATGAGTACCAGGTAATTTCACTCTTGAATTTATATTTCACTATATTCCTGACAATTTCCACTAAATGACTAAGTCAGTGGTCTGCAACCTGCGGCTCTTCTGCCTCCTTGTTGTGGCTCCCTCAGATTTTTTTTTTAACCCCGGACTGAGAAAAGTTTGCATTTTTAAAAACAATTAATCATTTAAGAGTTAAATAATTTCCAACTGTCTGTGAGGCAGTGAAAGCACACGGTCTGGAAAAGAGACTGTAAGCCTGTGTGTTCAGTTCAGCTTCTCGAGTATACAACCCCTTGGGTAAGCTAACCATGAATACTTGCCAAAAGAAAAATAGTTTAATTTCTCATGGACAGATTGCTTTTCTTGTAAAATAAACAGTTTGTGGCACTATACTGTGTTTCTTTAGTGAAAGAGACGGCAAAATGTTACTCTTGATAGTAAAGGATGCAGACTTCTGGACTAAGTCGTAAGTAGGGATGGGCTACAGTGTATGGCCTAAAATCTATACGACGATGTATATTGCAGCCTCCTGCAATAACAACATTTGTCACAATATATAAATAATAGTCATTCTAAAAAGGGTTACACAGGCTCCGAACTTGGCTGCTGACGTATTTGGTAACATATTGTGTCATTACCGGTTGTATTATTTTGTCAAAACTATTATTCATCTATTTGCTAATTTACTGTTATCTGGTTACTTTCTGTTGTAAAATTGATGTTCAACTGCAATAAACATTTATTATTTTATTGTTTGGATACTTTATATTAGTTTTGGGCGATACTACACATTTGGGTATCGATCCAATACCAAGTATTTACAGGGGCAGTATTGGTCTTACCAAAGATGATACTGATACTTCAACTTATCAATATCATTAAATTATTACATTTTTAATCAGAATTATAATCAGACAAAAACAGGGTAGCTGTAACAATATCTATTAAAAATTCAAATTATTCCCTTTTATTACAACAATATTTTGAGCAAAATAAATTCAAAAGTGTAATATAACCATAAGCAAAAACTACAATTGGCTGTTATTTCCTGGTTTGTAATCAATAACAAATACGATTTTGTGATAATGAAAAAAATCCATCTACCGGTAATCATTATAGTATCGACCATATATTGTTACTACACTTACCGTTACTGTTATTTGTATTGATCTGCCCACCCCTGTCTACATCCAAGATCACTAGCTTAGTACTTAGCATAGCTTCTTGTATCTTCCTACAGTGTGTAATGTAGCATGTTTAGCTATTCCTCATCCTCCAGTGATATTATGCTTGCAAAAAACGAAGTTTTTTTGTCGTCATGTAAAGTTAAATTTAAAGTACCAATGATTGTCACACACACACTAGGTGTGGCGAAATTATTGTAGGCGAGGAAACTCAAACTGTGGTACACGTACCACTAGATGGAGCCCGCGTTACCACAGTTTGAGAATATATACAATTTTGTGAAGGAGATAGTAGTAACACAGTAATGACTATGATCATTATATCTCTACAATATAAATAACAATATTGATCATGTATAACAATAGTCACCTCTACGATTGCTTCCAATGCAACAGGACATACATGAATATTTGGTTTACAAAAGAAAGGAGAGTAAGAGGCGGGGAAGAAAGATGAGCAGAATATATTAACCTTTTACTTTGTTATGGTAAAATAGTTTAAGCTTTAGCAATGTGCCATTAACCTGTTATTTTTGACAGACCTATTTTAAACACAATTCAATTTTGCATAGGTTTGGAAACATATGTTTCTCTTTATTTTTCTCAAGCGGCCGGGCCTCCCTTTAAGTCTTCTGGTGTCACCTGGGGGAATACCTCTCACACTTTGAAAACTGCTGGCCCAGCCCAGACCCCGATTGATTCATGATTTCATTGAAGTGTCCTATACTTGTATTACTGTCATGTTGTAGTGTGAACACACGGGCATAGCACACAGAGTCAAAAACAAACATGCACACGCTGTGAGGCAGCCGACTGATTTATTTGTGTTGACTGAGGCTCAGGAGGTGACACTCAGGCAAGAAAGACGTAGTGAGAGGCCATGGGGTGCGCGCGCGTGTGTGTTGGTGTGTGTGCAAACGGTCAATAATTCTGGACATTGCTCTTGTCTATTTATTTTGGATGACATATGGCAACTCGGCGTTAAGAGATTCAAAAAATATATCTTATTGTATGTTTGTACGATTTTAAAGGCAATAGTAGGTATGATCTTTTTATGCCAAAATAGTTGTTGGGTGTTGTTGACGTGCATGTGGTGGATGAGTGTCACACAGCCTGATTAATACACACAGCCTGGGGACCCAATAACACAACTGTAAAGCAAAGGCTGGAGGAGTCTTCCAAATGACCCATCTGGTGCCTATTCGCCCTCAGTGACTGTGTGTGGAGATGGCCAGCATAAAAAAAAACATGTGTCAACATGTTCTAATTGAGCCGTATCATTCCCTGCTTGCTGAGGGCTTATTGAGGTTTTTTTTCAGGGTTTGAAACAGGTTCTTGGATTTGAGGGAGATATGACGCCACCTTGTCATGTTCAAACATGTTTCTGTGCTAACACTTATATGCTTGCACGCTAATGAGTTTAGGGAGTGAAAGTACACACCCACACAGCATTGATATATACATATATATATATATATATATATATATGTATATATATATATATATATATATATATATATATATATATATATATATATATATATATATATATATATATATATATATATATATATATATATATATATATATATATATATACGTACAAGACAATACTGTACAAAAGTCTTAGGCCCCAACTAACTTACATTGTTTCAACCAAATGTTTTCACTGCAGTCATTGTGACTCAGTAAGACCGACTCAGTAAATACTAGGACGAGCACAACTAGCATGATGACACACAAAATACAAAACACAGAGGAGATACGCGGACCAAGGAAGAGTACATTATGCTTTGGTTAGGGTCTGGATAAGAGGCCAATACAGGAATATTCTTTTACAGATTGAGTCACTACGGCTTTAATACAGGGCTATTCAACTGGCGTCCCAGAGGCGAAATGACACCATACCGCCCACCAAATTCCATTGAAAAACTTTTTGTGCTGCAAATTCCTAAAAACACTTTGCCAGATCCTCGCATTGACATTTTGCAGTTCAAACTTGTCATTTGCATAACTGAGGTGATCCTCAAGTCACCCATTTAGATCTTTTTTTTTTTCGTAATGTGATTTGTATAAGCAAGTTGTTGCTGTAGCTTATTTACTTCAGATGCAGCCAGAAGTCATTTGTTCAACTTCTTTAGTTACACTAGTGGTGTTCCTCAAGATTCAATTTCAGGTCTTCGTTTTTTAAATTACATTTTATTTACAAAATCACACAGAATATTAATCAGTCTAATAAAAGAATACTGTATAGAACAATCACAACTCCTAACCTATCCCAGTCCCACAACATTTTTAATAGCATTCCACAGAGCAATTAAGACAAATACAACACAAACAACCTCTCAAAACAACACAACAGTGTCAATAATACTAATATTACTAACATTGATAACAGCAATTAAAGCAACAAACAAATCACAGCCATTACTAAAAAAAACAACAATAATATTGTCACAATGGCTTACACGTGCATTGCATCTCATTAGCTTGACAACCACAATTAACACACAATGAATACAATGAACAAAAGGTCATATTTTAGGTTAATTTAATGGTAAAAAAATATTCCAAGGTATGACTCATTATTATCCAATCTAAAAATTGTTTGATCTACTGATATGATCTCCATAGCTCGTGTATACCAGTCCATATGAGTTGGACTATAAACATCAATCCATTTTTTTTTTTTTTTTTACATATTATTGTTTTTGTAAGGATGCACATTGACAAGAATGCATTTATATTCTTTGACACATTACTAAATTGATGCAGACCTCCAACAATACAAGTTTGCGTTGTCATTGGGATGTTAATACTTAAGAATGTGATTGCTTCTTTTGTGGTTTTAGATAACAAATTATTTATTCTCTGACATTGTTTGTTTAACTTCTATAGTTATACTAGTGGTGTTCCTCAAGGTACCATTTCAGGCCCATTATTTGGGCTATTCAATGGGTGGTTCAAAAAACATGTGAGAGACTAACATATTTTTGCACCATATTCTCAAAATCATAGAGATGATCTTTGACTAGCTTTTTTGCAGAAGATCCTTTAAAATGGCAGAGCGCTCCTGTAGCTCTGCAAAAATAAATAGACCAAAATCAAATGTCTACTGTTAAGGACGCTGGTCCTCCGGAATATACAACATAACATTAATAGTAGTGCTCAGCTTTCTGGAAATATGGCCTCCAAACCTATTGAGTTGTATACAGAGGTGGGTAGTAACGTGCTACATTTACTCCGTTACATCTACTTGAGTAACTTTTGGGATACATTGTACTTCTAAGAGTAGTTTTAATGCAACATACTTTTACGTGAGTATATTTATAGAGAAGACTTTTACGCCGCTCCATTTATCTACATTCAGCTCGCTACTCGCTACTGATTTTTCTCGATCTGATAATGCACGCTTTGTTTGTTTTGGTTTGTCAGACAAACCTTCAAAGTAGGATCTATCGCAAGCCTGCGTTTCACCAATCATATACAGTCACTGGTGACGTTTGACTCCATTTCACCAATGAAACAGAGCCGGGCGGTCACATGACCGCCTGGTCATGTGACCGCCTTTCAGCGGCAAAACAACAAAAAGCTTAAGCTTATGAACTAAACGTCAAATTTGAGGAAGCACATCGCGGTAAGTAACGTTAGTAGATATTTTGGCTGTTGCCGTAGGCTGATGTTAGCTTCCCTGCTATGAACCACTGTCAAATGTACATCGTGTGGGGACATTTATTAACGCACTGCAGCCTCATTCGACAGACAGACAAAGAAACACACACACACACACGCATGCATAGAAACACCAATCAGAAGTGTGTTCCCAGGTGCAGCCCACACCTATCAGTTTATGGTTTGTGTAAAGGCTAATTTATTTTCCTTTGTAATATCTGCCTACTGAGTCTATGATGCTGTTAAGTTATTGTGGCTCAATTTGCCTTAATTTTTTTATGTTAGTGTATTATTATTTAATATATATTATTGTTTTAGTTGCTTAAGAGATATTCCTGGCTCTGAATTTGCTCATTGCTATTTTTATGTTTTTGTGCATTATTTGTTGCCGTCATCATTGTTCGAACAGGTTACTCATCAGTTACTCAGTACTTGAGTAGTTTTTTCACAACATACTTTTTACTTTTACTCAAGTAAATATTTGGGTGACTACTCCTTACTTTTACTTGAGTAATCAATCTCTAAAATAACAGTACTCTTACTTGGGTACAATTTCTGGCTACTCTACCCACCTCTGGTTGTATATCACTGCTTTAAAGGAATGGTCTTTCCCAGGGGTGTCCAAATTACGGCCCGCCAGCTCACGCGAGTTCAACTAAGTATCGCATCGCCTAGTGCTTCCAGTTTGATCTTAGATAACAGGCGGTCTCTGAAGGCTACATATTTGCTGCCGTCCTGGGGACAATGTGAGTAAATCAGATCAATGACCCTTGAAAGCCCTTTGAAGTAATAGCACATTTACTTTTATGACATTATCCAAACAACCTTCCCTAGTCATGGTGCAAAAAAAAAAATGCAACACACATGGTCACAAATAACAACTTGCTCACTGAACATTGTGGATATTATGAAAAATGTCCAAACACCATAAACAAATTCAAAAGTTCACCCATTAGAGTGCATGATGGGGAAAATGTAAAACACTCTCCCCACACTTATCCATGTTTGGCACATTTTAGCTGCTTGATGTTTGGTTGATTACATAACTTTAAGAAGGTTGTCATGGAAGTAAGCAAGATAGGAGTCAAACTTTTACATACTGTTAATATCCAATTGTATTAATTATACATCCATTATATCAAATATATATCCATCATATTAATATAATATCTACATGTATTTGGCATCCAGCCAAATTTATTTTAGTCTAATGCGGCCCCCAAGTCAAAAAGTTTGGACACCCCTGGTCTATCCTATAGAATCATAATGACACCACTATATGTTTGTCATTTTCCATGAACAAACACTGTAGTTATTTTCCAAGTTTGTTAAGTCAACTTTGGTGGAGGTCTGCATTCCAATTTGTGGCGTTCTCCATATGTGGTCATTAAAGTATTGCTACAACAACATATCTAATTGTAGCCTAAGGCTTTTTACAGTTTCACTATCACTTAAACTCCTCAATGATCTAAGTGATGTCAGAGTTCATGATTTCAAAGTTGTTTGGCTCCTGAGAGTAGCTGATAGCCCAGACAGCTGTGAACCCGCGCCTCCTTAACGGGTCTTTGGCATTGTATTCATTCGTTCATGCCGTAGGAATGTGGTGAAGGTACCAAGTAAGAGTGGATCAATGTCTTGACAGTGAAGCATGGAGGGAAAGAATGATGGTTGCACAGGCAGAATGAATTGGCAGGGGAGGGAAGAACATGTCTCGGGTAAACCGTTCATTGATGCTCTTGCGAGTGATGAATGACAACAACCGGGTAATCTTCTATCTTGTCCTGTTAGCGGCCTCCTCTCATCTGTTCAATTGTGTGCTTGACTCCAAGTAAACATTATAAAAATACATACAAACATGGCATAAAGAAAAGTAGATGTGACTATCAGTAAAAATGGGTAGGTTTACTTCAGCTGTGTTATCCTACTGCAGTTATCCTAGATTTTGATTTTGACCACCATAGGAAGGCTATAAATAACTTGTGAGCATATTATAGCCTGTATAGGAGACATATTTGGTAACATACAGGTGAAACTAAAAAAATGTGACTATCCAGCAAAGGTTTGTTCAATCCAGCAATTAGATTCACAAGGTGAAGCTAATAAATGGCATAGGTTCATAACATGCAACTCAAGATATTCTTTTGATATAATTTTGATGATTTTGTGTTACAGTTTATGAAAACCTCGAATTAAAAATCCCAAAATTTGGAGTTTTCAAAAACTGTAACAAATTAAGGCTTGGCATATCTCACTTTGCATGTAATGACTTTATGTCACATTAGTTTTACATTTGAAGTTGAATTGCTTACTTGAATGGACTTTCGTGCGATATTCTGAATTTTACAATTACCTGCCAACTGAAATTAAAAGACTGCCGTACACCTTAATATTAGGGATGTAACGATTCGTTTTACAATTAAATTCGATATTTGTGGGGTTTTTTGAGCGATTCCATCCGAAATGATTCAGAGAGTTGAAGTTCTTAATTTAGTTATTTGAAAATTATTCCATAAAAAGTACAGTTTATATCTGGTCTAAAAACATTATACAAATAATAGTTCTGCCAAGACTAAGATGCAGTGTTACAATCTACGGTACTATTTTTTGATCAAATCAAATAAAAACTTGTTTTGAATTATCTCTGCCATTTGTATTCAATGTTTTTTTTTAAAAGCTAAGGCGGAAAATTGTAAATCAAATTTTTTGTGTAAAAAGCTGAAATTTTATTTTTAAGCCATATCGCCCAGGCCTACTCCGAATACTCACTAAATATAAGCTAAGGTCCCTCAGTTGACAACACATTCTCTGTTCAACCACGAGCATTTTATGTGTGTTACAAGCTACATTCTAACAAAACGGAAACTCTGATCATTGCTCCTGATAAAAAGATCCCCCTGATCAAGAACCTTGGTGCTCTGGGCGCGTCTGTTAAAACCAGCCTCAGAAACTTTGGGGTTGTGTTCAATCAGTCAATGTCTTTGGAGGGTCACTGTCGTCAACTGACCAAAAACTGCTTTTATCACCTGAGAAATCGCTCTAAAGTGAGAAATGTGTTGTCAAAATCCGATCTCGAAATGATAATTCACACGCAGAGACTATTGCAGTTCTCTTTCCAACAAGACAACGCTGAAGAGACTACAGACTGTACAGAATGCGGCTGCCAGACTTTGGACCGGTGTACCCAGAACAGCCCACATTACCCCCATTCTAATCCAGTCTTGATTGGCTTCCAGTCAAATTCCGCATTGAGTTTAAGATTTTAGTTCTAACTTTCTGTGCGTTGCATGTTGGGATCCCCCAGTACATCACTGATGTGTTGTGTCCCCACACTTCAGGCCAGGGTCTCTTAAATATTCCAAAAAAACATTATAAAACTCAGAGACCTGGCATTCCAGGCTGTAGCCCCCAGACTCTGGAATAACTTGCACCAGTCCCTCTGTGAGCTTGACTGTGTTGACACTTTTAAAAAAAACATTTCAAGACTTCTCTTTTAAGTAAATATTTTTAGTTAATGAACCTTTTAACTATCTTTTTTTAATCCACTTTTTACAATTTTTAAGATGTTGCCCTTGTTTTAATTCACCTATGTTTTGTACAACGCTTTATGATTTTATATGTGAAAAGCCCTTTATAAATACAATTTACGTACTTACACTCAGTTTTATGAGCTGGGGCAACGGCAAAGATGGTGGCACCAAATTTATTTTGTCACTTTGTTCTTACATAACCAATTTAATCGTTTACCCCAATGTTGCTGATCTGACAATATCGCTACATCAATTAGAGATAAAAATGACTTGCAGTTTTTGAGTAGACATACTGTGTGTCAAATAAGAGCTCACATTGGTCACATAAATGTAGATTAGAGGAAAAGAAACCCAAGAGAATGAAAAAAAACTGAGGTAGAATGAGAAGCACATACACGATCAAGCCTTCATTCTCCACCTCACTTGCTGTAGCGTTCTATTAGTTTTTCTTCCAGGCATTTTATGTGTACCAAGGAGATTACTGTGGTCCAGCAGGAAGAAGCATTAATCTCACAGGGTTGTTGGACTGAATATATGAATCCAAACACCCGGCAGGTCGTCATGTTCATACCTGTACCTCACTAGGGGCTCTCGCTGACTTCATCTTGGTGCAATTTTGCTAGCAAATGTAAATAATAACCTATTGACCAAAGTTCAAGTACAGTTATGCCCTTTTATGTATGTGTAATTATTTGTTACTATAAAACTACAGCACAGGTTTTCTTTTTTGCATGAATTTGCTTAATCTCCTTCCTGAATCTCTGCACACAAAAGGGTAAACATATGGCAAAACATCCTTTTTTTTTTGACAAATACACTGCATTGTCAGATTGACTTTAACATTTTTCAAAATGATTCGAGAAACATTGACGCCACGAACCAAGCAACTAATTGCTTCTTTTTTTTTTTTTTTTGTCCTGTCCAGCTTCTCAGGCAAATGTAGATTGATGTAGATGCCCATATCGGCTGTTCAGATTTACTTAACAAAAGAGAAGTGTAGGATACTTCTCTTGTTGCATTATTTGTATTTGACTTTATTAAATGTATTTATATTATCATTTGGTGCAGCCGGGCCGGAGCAGGAGTGGATTGAAAGAGGAAAAAAAGGAAGACAGAGGGGGAAATTGTGGGGACACGAGGGGGATTAGACAGAGAGACAAAAACAACAACAGCAAACACAACAATAACAACAACAATAGAGCAACATCAGCAAATACGACATGTACAAATATGATGGTTAAAGTGATAGCAAATAAGCAGTTAGCGAAATAAAAAAAGAATACAGAAATGACAATGAGCATTATTACACTACAAATGGAGCAATACAAATACCAATAGAAATAGCGCTATTGATAATGAACAATACCAATAATTTACCTCTTATCAACAATACAGTTGTTCAAATGCAACAATACATATACGTAATGATAACTAGAGATATGAAAGAATGCAGGAAAATGGAGGGGAAGAAAGAGAAGCAACCTATATTAACCTTGTAGATTGTTATAGTAACAATAGGTTAAGCTTTGTCAGTGTGCCATGTGTTACCCAGTTTACCCTAGGGCAACAACGTTAATATATGTTTGATGAAACGTGATTATGTGCATGAGTGTATGTATGTATATGTACTTGTATATGTACATAATGTGTACCGTATTTTTCGGATTATAAATCGCAGTTTTTTTCATAGTTTGGCCGTGGGTGGGACATATACTCCGGAGCGACTTATGTGTGAAATTATTAACACATTACCGTAAAATATCAAAATAATATTTATCTAATTCACGGAAGAGATGAAGCAAAATGTCAGCAATCGTCACACACACGTCAACCAATAAGAATTCGGCGGGGGAGGGTCATGGCAGAAGTGCATTGTGGGCCATGGGATGCTAACTGCTATATGCTATATGCTACTGCCGTAGCTATTAAGATGGATCATTTCTACATTGGCGGTAACTTATAAAAACTGAGAAGGGCTGAAAAAAATGGCACCGAAAAAGAAATCATAGACTGCATAGGGGGCGCCACAAATGTGCCGGCGACATGTGTACAGCAGTAACCTTTGGCCCAGTACCTCAAAAACACCTGTATCTCTACTCCGTGTCGCCCATTGAAATTAATTTGAATCAATTTAATCTGTGCTTACCCTCGCCCACAAAAGGCCACCATTTTAACAGTAAGTGACTTTTAAAAAGAAAAACTCTTTTAGATGAGATGAAATATCGTATGAAAAAAATTTATAGAATGTTTTACAAATAACAAAACTTGTTAAAACAGAAAAAAGTCACACGCGCTGAAGCACTGGGTAATGACTCGGGTTGTTAGCAATAGGCCGATGCAAGATGCAACATTTGTGATGTCGGTTACAGTCCCTTCAATCGATAAGATCCTTAGGTTCATCGAGTGTAGACACATGAACGCTCCAAACTAGAAATCAGTTGACGGTTTGTCTTTAAAACCATACGTGGTTTATTTGCCAAAACCGTGAAAAGAGTCACTCGCTTGTTACGTTAGTTACGTAACCGGAGATGCGAATAGAAAAAAACAAAAACGTAAGAGTCACGGCTGCACGCAAAATATTTACCCCTAATTTCCACAAGATACGTGACAATATTGTAACATTCCAAGGAATGGAGGCTCAGACAGATTCTCAGTTTTTTTTTTATTTCACAAAATGCAACGTTTTCGTACAACAGGCTCAATCTCCAACAACCTTTTACCCTTACAACACACGTCACTTCCCGTCTTTGTCCCGTAAGTCCTGCCCTGCAGTCAAGTCATTGGCTTCAACCCTTAGGCGTCTGTGATGACACTGACATGGAAAAAATATGTATTTGACATGTGACATGTTTGCATTTTTACTTTAACATCTTTGGGGATGCATGTTGTGTTTCGAAAAATTTTAAATACCGAAAGCATTGTACTTTTATAGAATTTTCTTTTTCTTTTTTTTGTGAAGATGAATAAATGTGCGTATGGGTGTTCTGATTCATCAGGTTATTGTTATTCTCATGGCATTCAACTGATCAGTTGTTTGGGAGGGCGTTTGACCTCTCATCCAAGCAGTTTTCATCAGTTCATGCTCATAGACTTAGCTTGGACAGATCTATTCTGAGCGCTTGGTGCCAAAGTCCTAACTAATTATCCTCTAACATAAGGAGTGTATGCACAGGAAGGAATGCTTTTGTTCTATTGTAGTGTAAAAAGAATGTGTCCATCAACAAATGTTAACTATAGAATTTAATCGTTCATACACTAAATTTAATCATATCGAATTGTTCATACACAAAATTTTATTTTTTATGAATCGTTTATACACTAAATTGAATCATATCAAATCATTCATACACTAAATAGAATTTTATTGAATTGTTCATACACTAAATCCAATCGTATCAAATTGTTCTTACACTAAATAGAATTTTATTGAATCATTCATTCACTAAATCCAATCGTATCGAATTGTTCATACACTAAATTTAATTGCATCGAGTCGTTCATATACTAAATTGAATTTTATTGAATCTTTCATACACTAAATCAAATCGTATCAAATTGTTCATGCACTAAATTAAATTTTATTGACTCGTTCATACACTGAATTGAATCGCTTCAAATCGTTCATACATTAGATAGAATTTTATTGAATTGTTAATATACTAAATCGTATCAAATCGTTCATACACTAGATAGAATTGTATTGAATCGTTCATACAATAAATTGAATCATATCAAATCGTTCATACATTAATTGAATCGTATTGAATCGTTTATACACTAAATCGAATCGTATCGAATTGTTCATTCACAATTGAATCGCATTGAATTGTTCATACACTAATTAGAATTTTATTGAATCGTTCATTCACTAAATCGAATCGGATCGAATTGTTCATACACTAAATCGAATCGTATCGAATTGTTCATACATTAATTTGAATGTAATTGAATTGTTCGTACACTAAATTGAATCATATCGAACCGTTCATACACTAATTAGAATTTTATTGAATCGTTCATACAATAAAGCGAATTGTATCGAATTGTTCATACACTGAATCGAATCGTATCAAATTGTTCATACACTAAATCAAATCGTTTTGAATCATTTATGCACTAAATCGAATCGTTCATATACCAAATTAAATCGTATCAAATTGTTCATACATTAAATTGAATTGTATTGAATTGTTCATATACTAAATTTAATCGTATCGAACTGTTCATACACCAAATTGAATTTTATTGAATTGTTCATACCCTAAATCGAATCGTATTGAATTGTTCATACACTAAATTTAATTTTATTGAATTGTACATACACTAAATTGAATCATATCGAATCATTCATACACTAATTAGAGTTTTATTGAATCGTTCATATACTAAATCGAAACATATCAAATTGTTCATACACTAAATCGAATCTTATTGAATTGTTCATACACTAAATCGAATCGTTCATACACTAAATCGAAGCGTATCAAATTGTTCATACACTAAATCGAATCGTATCGAATTTTTCATACACTAAATCAAATCGTATTGAATTGCTCATACACTAAATCAAATTTCATTGAATCGTTCATACACTAAATCAAATTGTATCGAATTGTTCAAACACTAAATTTGCATCAAATCGTTCTGTTTTATATATGAATGGTTTTTGAACTGCATCGTAGCCCATGTATGGAGATGTGAATCGAATCGTCCATCACAAAGCCATTTACATCCCTTTTAGTGACTGGTAGTGTACTGCGCAGCAAGTGACGTGGAGGGCTCTGCCTCCCCAAAAATGCTGTGCCCTGCTTTTTACCTGCAGGCGGGACACAAAATGAATGAACGAAGCATTCGTACACAGAGGCATATTTGGCCCCATCTAAAATTTCGTAAATCAAAAAGTCTGCAAATATTCGTAAATCGGGGTTGTAAGTTGAGGTACCACTGTACGACTTAGTCTATGTTTAAAGCTCAATTGCTTTGACTTCTATGTTGTGTAGTAAAAGCCTAACCCTTTTTTTTTTCTCCTCAGGTTATATTTGAAGCGGATATTTCGGACAGGAAAGCAGGCTTCATCGTTATAGATGACATTCAGGTGCTCAGCTACCCATGCGGTGAGTCATTAGCATTCCAGCAATTAGTCCTAGTTCGCTGAGTAGGCGCTTATAGCTCTGGCCACTAATTAGACCGAACCGGGGATGGTTTTTGTCGCAGTTGACTGGACAGATAAGTGGTAATGACGAGAAGGTGACTCAAAGATGGGGGGGGGGGAAGGGACAAGTTGTAGTAGGTAAACGAGATAACTAAAACAGAAGCAAAGAGTGTGAGATGGGAGAAGAGAGAAACGTGGGGGGGGGGGGGGGGTCGGAGAGAGCGAAGCGGGAAATGAAACGGTATTAGGTCAGTCATGGAGAGAGGAGATTCTGACCACTCAGCTCTCTTTCTCTTTCAAACAGACTCACACAACACACACACACACACACACGCGCGCGCAGTGAACAGTAGCTGTCTTGTCTTGCGCTGACAGCAAAGTGATGAGGGTTGCGATCCTTTTTAAATTCACGTTACGTTCCGAAGCCCTTTCTCTCCTCCGTGTTTCCGCACCGCCAGAGGCCTCTTCCTGAAACTCTGGCGCGTGCGAGTTCATCTGAAGCCCGTGGACAGGCGTCTGGGGGGTGCAAACATACCGCGATGAAAGCAATTAAATCCCCGTTTGGCCGTCCATCTACTAGCAGCAGTGCCACTTTTTTTTTTAGCCTGGTCTGACTACTGATAGGTTCTATTGATTTTAAGTCATAAAGCTATGACGCATACATCCCAATTAGAAGTTGTCAAAAATGTCTGAGATTAGTTAAGTGACGTGGAAGTGGGTCTGAATGTTAAGAGAGAAGAAACTGAATAGAAAGCGGCAAGTATAACTTCCACAGTGGAAGCATTCATTCTCACAGCTGCATTTGTGGACACACAGGTTTGTGTGTGCGCTTCTTTCACTGCGTGTGTGTTTTCAGCTGCTATCTATGATTGCAATCACATCCCTGGAATAAAAATAGCCACGCTGCGTCTTCGAGGGTCGAGAAGGCTTATTCCATACCTTAGCGTTGTGTTTAAGTGTTGGAAGCTGTGACATTGCGACAGTGATGATAGCAGCCAGTGGCAACGTTTAGATTTAGCTTCATCTGACTCCTCTAAAATCGAATCGTAGTAATGGACAACATATCGCTGCGGGTTACAAAATGTCCGTCCCAAAATAGGGGTTATTCCAATTGAATGCACACGGGTATAAACTGTAATCGGGATGTAACGATAAACGATATAATGATGAATCGCGGTAAAACTTCCCAAGTTCTTATTAAAATGATCGTAAAACCGTGATTGATAACACTTTAATAAACCTCCAGACCTAAGCTAGCGCTGGATAACATGCAAACAAGAGACATTAAGATCTTTCTCCATTAAAGCTTTAATGGAAAAAAAATAAAAACATATTAACATCATACAGTTTAAAGTAACAGTAATCATTTCTGACAAAATCGTGCTGTGTGCTGTCTGTGCCTTTTAATTAAGTATATTAGTAAATAAAACCCCGGAAGACAAAAGAATTTGTCTTCGTGGTGGTCAACCCCTCCAGATCCACAGGATTTAGAGAAAGGAGAGGTGAGCAGAGCCCACGAAGGAGCCTCCTCTTTGGCCGACGCGATATATAAGGAAGCGTGTGCACGGTTTGAATATTGGTCCAGCGTATTCAAGTTGGGGAGGACATTGCGGGTCAGTCTTGGACTAACTTTTGACGTGCAAGATCGATACTCAAAGCAAAAAAACCGGACATGATGCACACAACACAAGTTTTTTTCTTTATCATTGGAAAAAACACAAACTTTTACAAATTGAAAGGGTTGAAGATAAACATATATAAACACTCAACTAAAAATAATATGGCTCTTAAGTGGCCAGAAAAAATATTAATATATAACATATTTCTTCTTCCAAGAAATTATATTGTGTGGCTATTTTATATTGTTTTATTCTTTTCAAATAAAACATGGTCATAAGTGTGTACAAGTACTTTTTGAGCACAATTAACAATGCCATGACGATAACCATGGTAATTTTGGTCACCAAGACCCTGACATTACATTTTTCATAACGTTCCATCCCTACTGTAAACTTTACCACCAGATGCATATTCCTATAAATCTGTTTATTTTCTTCAGATAAATCCCCTCATTTCCTGCGTCTTGGGGATGTGGAGGTGAACGCTGGTCAGAACGCCACTTTTCAGTGCATCGCCACCGGACGAGATACATCTAACAATAAACTCTGGCTCCAGGTAAAGACACACGCACACACTAAAGTGCTTGAAACATCCGCACAGTGACTTAACACACCCAATGTATTGAAACAAAATGTATTGCCTCTTAAAGGGGAATTGCGCTTTTTGTGGAATCACACAATCCTTATGTAAAACAAGTACACACGTTTTCTTTTTTTCATGCATTCTAACTTGTAAATAAACTCAAGCAAAAGTCAGCTACAGATAATGGGTAATGAGAGTCGTGACGTTATTGCGGCCATTAAGCCCCCTAAAAAACATCCAAACAACGCCAACAATACACTATTTACTTGTCGTGACCTGAACATTAACCAAGTGTTAGCGATATTGTTGTTATAAGCCTTAATGTTAAAAGACTACTTTAGCGTGCAGTGATTACAGAGAGCTGTAACTAGCTTATGCTGACATATTGAGCCGGTGAGCTGCTGCATCGCCTCTGAGTTGGTGAAATGTAATTCTAGATTATAAGCCATGCCTCTCATTTGTATAGTAGAATGTTGCTGCCATAGACCGAGAAGTTGGTCAATTTTGACATACAACTCTGAGAAAGACACTAAAAGACGCTTGTTTGCAGCACCTTTTTTTTTAACCTGCATGAGAATTTTGGTTAATTCTTATGAGTAATCTAAACGGTGAGAGCAGACATTGTACAGTAAGTGATTGTTTTAATATATTGTAGTTTGTATTTCTTGTTTAGCACTTAGCAATACTGCTACATGATTGTTTCACTAAAGCTGGATCTGCTTATCACTCAGCTTCTCATCCTCCTTATATTCAGGTTAGAAAAATATAAGGTTCTGGATCATAATATGTCCCAAAGTATCCTTTGTTGTCTCTAATGAAAGTCTGCCATGATTACTAGTGTAGTTGTTAAGGAAAAGCAAATGTTGTGATGCATCTGTAAAATGAATATGCTTAAAATGTTCAAAATGTGTAAATATGTTATTATAAATGTGTCTGTTTATACATTACAAATATATTTACAGGGTGTATATAAAACGTTAGAGGGCTTTATAGGCGGAATAAAGTGACTTTCATTGGCTCCATTGTTTGCTGACTTTCGCTAGCGTTTTTAAAATACATTTTTTTTAAAAACATACGCGTTCTTGTCTCACGTAAGGATTGTGTATTATAGACAAAATTGGAAAAAGTGAAGTTCCTCTTGAAACCTGGCAGATGAATGCACCCATGTTAGTTGATAGGTATTGTATATGAATGAAAAGCATTCACTAGTTATTCACCATAAACACGTTATATTACACGTACTGAATATACCAGGTAAGACCACACATACACACACCCCAGGCCATACATTCTGGCAGCTAACACGATTAACAGTTTAATAGCTGCTGATTTCATTACAGCTCTATTGTAGTCATGACCTTCAAACCTGCTGTCAGTGAGATACGATAGATAAAAGTGTGTGTGTGTGTGTGCACGCGCTGTAGACCTTAAGCAAGACAGTTAACCCCCCCTGCCCGCTTCTACGTCTGTTCAACAGAGGAGAAACGGAGAAGATATTCCCGTGTCTCAGAGGAAAAACATCAACCATCGGCGATTCTCCGCCTCATTCCATCTCAACCAAGTCACTAACCAGGATCAAGATCTGTATCGCTGCGTCACCCAGTCTGAGCGCGGCTCCGGGGTGTCCAACTTTGCCGGCCTTATTGTCAGAGGTGAGGGCTTGCTGAAAATGTATGTTTGCAGTCTGAAATCATACAGACAAAACCTAATTTTTGCTTGCGGCGAACTCCGGATGATTAGGCTTTGAAAGGGAATCTGAAATAAGATGAGACAACAGGGCGAAATAGCAATATAATCGATAAAAAGGTAGAGTAGGAAGGGGATTCATACGGCCCCATTTCTTGTGTTGAACATCTTAAAATGTGTTTGGTGGCAATTCCAATTTTGACCACAGCGTCAGTTGCTATGTAGAGTGACACTTTCCATCATTTTCAGCAGACTGCATTGCAAAATTATTCACCCCCTACCTTCCTCTCACGCGAGATCCACCCAGGAATGGGGCTACGTGATTCCCTTCCCTACCGTAGGTCAATTATGTGTTGATTGTTGAGTGTCATATTCGGGTTAGAGATTTGATCCTGACCCGAAGTATGGAGTTCAAGTACACTATATTGCCAAAAGTATTTGGCCACCTGCCTTGACTCACATATGAACTTGAAGTGCCGTCCCATTCCTAACCCATAGGGTTCAATATGATGTCGGTCCACCTTTTGCAGCTATTACAGCTTCAAATCTTTTGGGAAGGCTGTCCACAAGGTTGCAGAGTGTGTTTATAGGAATTTTCTACCATTCTTCCAAAAGCGCATTGGTGAGGTCACACACTGATGTTGGTCGAGAAGGCCTGGTTCTCAGTCTTCGTTCTAATTCATCCCAAATGTGTTCTATCGGGTTCAGGTCAAGACTCTGTGCAGGCCAGTCAAGTTCATCCACACCAGACTCTGTCATCCATGTCTTTATGGACCTTGCTTTGTGCACTGGTGCACAGTCATGTTGGAAGAGGAAGGGGCCCGCTCCAAACTGTTCCTACAAGGTTGAGAGCATGGAATTGTCTAACATGTTTTGGTATCCTGGAGCATTCAAAGTTCCTTTCACTGGAACTAAGGGGCCAAGCCCAACTCCTGAAAAACAACCCCACACCATAATTCCTCTTCCACCAAATTTCACACTCGGCACAATGTAGTCTGAAATGTACCGTTCTCCTGGCAACCTCCAAACCCAGACTCGTCCATCAGATTTCCAGATGGAAAACCGTGAGTCATCACTCCAGAGAACGCGTCTCCACTGCAGTAGAGTCCAGTGGCGACGTGCTTTACACCACTGCATCCCACGCTTTGCATTGGACTTGCTGATGTATGGCTTAGATGCTCGGCCATGGAAACTCATTCCATGAAGCTCTCTGCGTACTGTACGTGGGCTAATTGGAAGGTCACATAAAGTTTGGAGCTCTGTAGCAACTGACTGTGAAGAAAGTCGGCGACCTCTTTCCACTATGCGCTTCAGCATCCGCTGACCCTCTCTGTCAGTATATGTGGCCTATCACTTTGTGGCTGAGTTGCTGTTGTTCCCAAACTCTTCCATTTTATCATAATAAAGCCGACAGTTGACTTTGGAATATTTAGGAGCGACGAAATATCACGACTAGATTTGTTGCACAGGTGACATCCTATGACTGTTCCACGCTGGAAATCACTGAGCCCCTGAGAGCAGCCCATTCTTTTACAAATGTTTGTAGAAACGGTCTCCATGCCTCAGTGCTTGATTTTTTACATCTGTGGCCGGGCCAAGTGATTAGGACACCTGATTCTGATCATTTGGATGGGTGGCCAAATACTTTTGGCAATATAGTGTATCTTGCGTCATTTTGGCTAGCCTATGAACATGAACTAGTGAAGACTGCTAAACCAAACAGTCAAGTTGCGATGGAGCTAATGCCCTGAGAATACAATGATCTGGATGCATGAGAACATCCGGAGACATATCTTGGGTCTTGTTCAGAAATGAGGGAAGGAGGGCTGGTGAGATCAACCGGCGGATTGGTGCAACTTCTACGGTGATGTGGCGTCTGTATCGATTCTTAAAGTGAGCTGAGCCGAAAAGATCAATAAACCAGTTGATCAACATTCCTACCCTAACCTATTTTCATGAAAGGAAATCGCGAGTATGGGGTGGCTGGGGTCTCATTTAAAGGCAGGTTGATAAGCTCCGTCATCCAGGAAGAACTCCTCCACATTGAGAGGAGCCGGATGAGGTGGCTCGGGCATTTTGGCAGAAGACCACTCAGAAACCCTCCCTGGGGAGGGCATGTCCGAGCAGCAAAAAGGCTTCAGGGGAGATCCAAGGCATGTTGGCGAGATTGTGTCTCAACTGGGCTGGGAAGTTCTCAGGATCCCCCCAGGAGGAGCTGGACATAGTAGCCAGGGAGAGCCTGGTTTCTCTGCTGAGGCTTATTGCCCTAAGGCTAAGCCAATGCTTCTCAATTATTTTCTGTCACGCCCTGCCCCCTCGGAAGAAGTAAACATCCCCCCCCCCCCCCCCACCCACCTTCCCCCACCCACTCTTGCCACAACTATAAACAGGATCATTTAGCTATGAAACACCTCTACCTACCATTGTATTTTTAACATTAAAGGAAACAAAAAATATATATCAACTTACATTATTTTTTAGTCCAAAAGAAAATGTTTTAAGTGCTTACATTTGCCTAAAATAAAAAATGTTTTATCCTTATTTAAAACAATTTATTTTGACTGACTTGAACCATTTGATACTGAAAAATATATGTTTTTATCAAAATGAGGAAGTCCGGAATAATGGCTACAAATAGCACATTTGAGAAGAACTAAGTCGACCATGGATAAGCAGAAAATTAAGGATACATGACTGTAATACTTGCAACTAGTGATGGGTAAATGATGCCTCACTAGCTGTATTGAGACTGCACTATTGCAGTGTTTTGAATAGGTATGCGGAAAGGAACTCTGATCAGGGAGCCAAATAGTGAACAGGCACCCTATTTTGATCAATACGTCGGAATGTTTCCTTTTTCTTGGCTCCATCCAGATCAATGGAGACGGAAACTCCTTCTCCGACTTTATTTTGGACAAACTGTCACTTGTGAGTCGAAAGACGCGTTTCCTGATAAACACAGTTTGTCACGTTTTTTTTTTCTTTTCTTAAAGTGACACACATCGATGCTTCAGTATACATTGACCCATCACTACTTGTAATGAGTCCAGGTGCTGGTAATGCAGTAGAATAGTTTACAGAATCGGGAGCTGAGAGACAATTAAATCGTCACAGGAGTTCAGGACACTCAAATACTCTCCCATCCCAATAAAAAAAGTCCAATTCAGCCGCTTGTAACCTACCAATTCCTGCAGATACTGTATGTGAATGTTAAAAATTCCAAAACAAAATTGGGCAAAACTTAATGAAAATATATGAACACTTAGTCATCAAGATGAAATTAAAGGGGGGAAAAATGGTGAATGCCAAATGTGATAACTCTCGCAAACTTAATACGCTAAATCTGCCTATAAGACAACATTCAAGTACATTTCTCAACTTATTTCCTTACATGTCACATGAAACTGTCATAGAACCAATATAAGACACTGTGTGTGCGTGTGTGTGCGTGTGTGTGTGTGTGTGTGTTTGTGTTTGTGTGTGTGTGTGTGTGTGTGTGTGTGTGTGTGTGTGTGTGTGTGTGTGTGTGTGTGTGTTCACTTCATCTGTCATGTGCAGTTGACATGTGGTTAATAAGGTGTCACCAATGTGTGTTTGTGATGAGATTCTTTATTCATTCACATTGAATAGCTCACATATTCAAATAATCTCCCAAGGAGAGAGAGAGGGAGAGAGAGGGAGAGAGAGAGAGACACTCAGGGTAAAGGCGAGTGAGATTCTGAAAAGAATGATACGAGAGTGACAGAAAGGCGGGTGGTGGGTAGAATAGACATAGAGAGCGGGTGAGGAAAATGTTACATGTAAATAGTCAGCTCATTATCCAGAGAATACACCCATATCAGGCTCCGCACAATGTGTGAATATGTAAACAGAGGAACGGTCTCATATTTATTCTTCTGCATATCATATGGAAGCGAAGGAAGAAATGTGAAACCGACACCGAAGCGAACACTGTGAATATAAACTGGCGAACCTTACTCTCTCCAGGCCATTTGCACTGCGTTGGGCATAAACGACCCTCAGCCCCGTTCTCCTGACGCTCTCACTAAGCATTCATGCTTTAACCCATTTGTTGGTCCCATCACTTGTAAACTGCTCAGGGTTTCCCCGACATGTAATTAATCATGATGCGGTGCCACGGCAAAATAAAAGCCTCCACAACTTACAAATAAGGGTCTAAGTAAAAAAAAAAAAATCATGTGCATGTGTATCCATGTTTGTGTGTGTGTATTATCCATCCATCCATTTTCTACCGCTTTTCCTTTTTCGGGGTCGCGAGGGGTGCTGGAGCCTATCTCGGCTGCATTCGGTTTGAAGGCGGGGTACACCCTGGACAAGTCGCCACCTCATCGCAGGGCCAACACAGATAGACATTCACATTCACACAATAGGGCCAAATTAGTGTTGCCAATCAACCTATCCCCAGGTGCATGTCATATATATATATATATATATATATATATATATATATATATATATTATATATATATATATATATATATATATATATATATATATATATATATATATATATATATATATATATATAATATATTATACAGTGATTCTCAGCGGTCTTGAATTGTAACCTCTGCCGGAGCGTTTTTTTCTAGTTTAATTCCGTTGTTCCGAAATAGATATGGAGAATTTTACAATTCCGTAAGTGACGTTCTGTTTGTAAAATCTAGCATCTTTTAACTGTTACTGGAGACTGTACTCGTGTTTAGAGAGTAGCTGAAAATGAGCTTTCCCTTCTTGAAAGACGGGCTGCAGCCACTGGCATACGGCCTGTGTTACATTGTACAATAAGCAGCAACAATGGAAAAAGATATGTTAGTAGTTATTACTAAAACACTGATTTATTTTAATGTATTTTGTTAGCCATTCTAGAGAAAATTAATGCATCATCGTCAATTATGCAAATTGTATGCCGTCATATAGACCACGCCCCTTAGCCAAGCGGGAAACCTTACTGCTGTACTCCTGCAATTTCCCTGACTTTATGGACTAATTCCAGTCTTATTTCAAGCAAAAAGGGACATATGATGATTTGAATCTACATTTACAAGACTTCCTTGTTGTCTGAATAGTATGTATTCGATATTCTTTGGTGTACATATAAAATGTGGCTATTTCACTGTGGGAGTACTTTTGGTCTTTATTGGACATGGAAAATGTTTGTTTTCCCACAAAAAATGCCAATTTAGACCGATTTATTTCCCGTTTTCCCGAGTTCCCTATCCTAATTTCTTTAATAATATGAGAAAGCAGTAAAAAAAAAAAAAAGTGTTCCTGTCACAGCAGGAGACAGTTGTCCAATCATGAATGCCACCAGTGTGGATGAGGAAAATACACAGAGAGCTCTGCAGACCCTATTTAAGTGCATTGTATGCTTCAAATCAAGGTGTTTTTTCAATATGTGAAAGATGTTTTCTCAGCGCTTTGGGATATAGGCATTAAATGAATATTAATCCCTTCTGAATGTGAAAAAAGTATCATCACAATGAAGGAATGATGGCAGCTCGCATGAATGTGCAAGAGGAGCCACTTCATGTTTATTTATTAGAACTATCAAGATGAGAAGCGGAGGGAAATCAAAGAAATATTGAATATATATATATATATTATACCTCTCTAAAAATATGCATGGATTTTAATATGTATGCAGGACAGTATACAGTATGGACGAAACTAAGCTGCATTATTGCTGTGCTTATTACTCTTGGCTTTTTTTGCATATAAATATTCATCCAATATTTAAATGTATATCCCGTTGTGAAATCAGCGGAAGGAATTGAAATGTGTCCATGCTAATCTGATAAAACACAAGAAAAAAATGCAGGTGCATTCCCAGATATGACTTGGATGCATAAAACATGTTCTGCAGGGGGACATTGATCCGGGATTCATTTTCCGAGGCTGAAACTGGTCCACCGGGTGATGTGAGATTGCCTGCAAGCAGGTACATGCGGGCCCAGTCCATTGATATTTATGTAGATGACAGAGATGTGCCATTAACGGCTCCCCCCTGTGTGTGCTGGGCCTGTCAAGATCAGAGCAGAGAAGACATTTTTTACAAGCACAAGTGCGTGATGTGAGACTTGACTTGGGATTGCTAGATCACGCTTGGAGATGTTTTTCTCCTTCACAGGCGGGAAGAATGACAAATATGTTGACAGGCTTCTATCTATTCATCGATTATTTGTTTTTATTTGGCTACAAAATGCCTATTATTATGCATTGCTTGCTTGTCCCCGAAAATACAAACAGTGCTTCTTTGACTGACTATTCTAATTTTGGAAATCTTTTAGATTATTAAAAGTGAGACAATTGTAAATTTGACTGAGGGGTACAAAGGATTAGGCTGTTAGAAATAAAATACAATTGCAATGAGAATAACAAAAATATATGACAAAATTATACTGTTTAAAGTAAAATGTTGTATACTATGACAATATATCTGAATAAATGTTTGGTCAAAAAGTCGGACAAAGGCACACTGTTGCGATAAAAGTCGTAATATCCAAAATAATAATATTAATAATAATAATATTGTATATTCAAGTTTTAAAAAAGTCACAGCGTAAATTCATGCTGTTATGAAACTAAAGTCGTATTAAATATAGTTGTTAGTTTTGTAAATACATGAAGTTATACTGGAACATACTCATAAAAGTAGTTGTGTTACAGGAAAAAGACAATTTACGACAAGGAAAATTACGGAATGTTTGGAGAATGAAACTGTAAACTTATGCAAAAAAAGGTTCTGTTGCTACAGGATAAAGTTGGAATGATTTGAGGAAAAAGTTGGGATTTTAAACTAATTTTGTACAAAAAAAGTTTGTTGCTACAACAAAAACTAGTAATGCTACAAGGAAAAAGTAAATGTTATGTGAATCGAAACAAACTTTAATTGAAAAAAGGTTATGTCGCAACAAGAAAAGTTGGAATGCTACGAGAATAAATGTGTCCTTTTATATGAAAAAAGGTTCTCTTACAAGACAAAGTTGGACTACTACAAGGAAAAAGTCAAAATGTTACGAGAATGAAACTGTAATTTTATGCAAAAAAAGAAAGGTTCAATTGCTTCATCAAAAAGTAGTAATACCGTGAGGAAAAAGTCGTAATGTTGCAAAAAAACCCTTGTAATTTTAATGCGAAAAAAGGTCCTCTTACAAGAAAAAGCTGGACTACTACAAGGAAAAATTGAGACTGTTATGAAAATAAAACTGTCATTTTATGCAAAAAAAAAAAAAAGGTTCAGTTGCTTCAACGAAAAGTAGTAATGCTCTGATAAAAAAGTCAGAATGTTGCGAAAAAAAGTTGTTGCTACAAGAAAAATGTAGTATGCTACAAGGAAAAAGTCAAAATGGTATAGGACTAAAACTGTTATTTAATGCAAAAAAAGGTTATGTTGCTACAAGAAAAAGTTGTAATACTAAGATAAAAAAGGTGGAATGCTACAAGAATAAAACTGATTTTATGCAAAAAAAAAAAAAAAGTTCTGTTGCTACAAGAAAAAATTAGAATGCAACGAGGAAAAAAAAAAAAATTTTGTGCGAAAAAAGGTTTTTGTTGCTTCTTGGCAGTTACTTTATCTCTTTAATCCTAGAGGTTTTATTTTTAGTGTAGCTCCTAATACTCCTGTGAAGACATTGATGCTGCCCGTAGTTCTTCATTTTATTGCAGTGGTTCTTAACCTGGGTTCGATCGAACCCTAGGGGTTCGGTGAGTCGGCCTCAGGGGTTCGGCGGAGCCTCCGCCACGGAGGTATAGACACATCCGAATTATCGTGTAAATAAAAACTTCTCCCTATCGGCGTATTATGAATACCCCCAAACAATGTTCCCTCTAATTTTCCATCTGATTTGCAGGTTCTTTGATTGATTGATTGAAACTTTTACCAGCAGTTTGCAAAGGAAGAGAATACATTATATGAAACAGTACAGTTTACACAGTACAGTACATATTCCGTACAATTGACCACTAAATGGTAACACCCGAATACGTTTTTCAACTTGTTTAAGTCGGGGTCCATGTTAATCAATTCATGGTCATGTGTGTAAGGTGTGTAATTTGTTGTGTTGGTTTTGTTCTTTGAACAAGGTGATGTTCATGCATGGTTCATTTTGTGCACCAGTAAAAAAACATAACTTTTTCTTGAATTTGGAAAAAAAAAAAATAATTTATTTTTCACTAAAGAAGGGTTCGGTGAATGCACATATGAAACTGGTGGGGTTCGGTACCTCCAACAAGGTTAAGAACCACTGTTTTATTGTCTTATATATATTTTTTACAATATTGCCTTAACACTTTTGAGTGAAGCGTATCTGTGTGTGTGTGTGTGTGTGTGTGTGTGTGTGTGTGTGTGTGTGTGTGTGTGTGTGTGTGTGTGTGTGTGTGTGTGTGTGTGTGTGTGTGTGTGTGTGTGTGTGTGTGTGTGTGTGTGTGTGTGTGTGTGTGTGTGTGTGTGATACCAACTAATAATAAAGTATAAAATAATATGTCAGTATATAGCGTCAGTGTTTGTCAGTAGATGTTTGGTGGGAATGCAGCTCAGAAAGTCTTGCCCTCTGGTCCCCACAGTGACAGAGCACATCATCATGACACACACACATGCAAACACACGTACACACTTACCGCAATGCCAGCTTGCATTATAGACAACCCATGGCCTAAAAAGATCCTGCAATATTACTGTCACACACACACACACACATGCGTGCACACAAACATGCATGAATCCATACGACTGTGTTAAACCTGTAATGGAGCACTTCTGAAATGTTGTTTTTACTCGCTTCATCTTAAAGGTACTTACTCGTCCAAGTGATAGTGACAGCTGGAGCTCCAGGTGCTTCCAAAGTGGAGAGAATCTTGATAGTGGCACAAAACACTGCCTCACGCACGCACGCACGCACGCACACACACACGTACGTCCTGGCTTGTTGTGCAGGTCAAATGTCCTCCAGGGCTTCCATAGCGATGTCAGCTGTGCTTTGTGGAAAACTAAACTTTATTGACAAGGTTGCTGACGTTGGACGGCGATGCCTACTGGGCTTTGGTCACCAACACAATTTGTTTTTTCTTTTCTCCGTAAGTCTTGCCCTTCCTTCGCCCTTAATTTCTTCTCGCCTTTCTTTTTCTCATTCAGTTAGTTACTTTTTTCTTTGCAATTTGTCGCTCTTTTTTGCTCATTATTCTCTTGATTACTTTCATTTTCTAATATTTCCTTTTTTCTTTCAAATTCTGTAAAGGGAATGCAGTTGGTAAATCATAAGAAAAGGAAAGGAAGAAGGAATTAAGTAACACTAATTGAAGATATAAGAGTTAGGGAAGAGAATCAGTGACAAAGGGGGCCATAATTTACATGTAAAGGATAGAGAAGAAAAGACTGACGACAGGAGGAAGGGGATTTATATGGCCCTATATGTCACGGTTTACCTGACACATGAAACATGACGAATTTGGGGTGTGCACTATCCACTTTAGCCACCAGTTGGCAGTAGAATGTTGAATATCTTAAAGGCAATTCCCACTTTGGCCACAGCATCAGTTGCTATTTTAGAGTGGCACTTTCCATAATTTTCAGCAGAATGCATTGCAAAATGATTAACCCCCCTCTTACTTTCAGGTGAGATCCACCCTGGAATAACGCCACACGAATCCCTTCCCTACTGTACTTGCCAATGTCTTTTCTTTCTCTTCGACAATCACGGAATTATCCCTGTTTTGTGTCATAATTAACCCATACAGTTGATCTGGGTTAGTTTTTGCCTCATCTTGCACTTAAAGCCTGAGTGAAGAACGCACTGCCGACCTGATAAGTCAGAGAGAGAAAGAGATGATACAGTATTATCCGCTCACAGATGCTACATGTTGTTTAAGCGCACTGCATGTACAGTAGTCCTGGATAGTACCGCTCCTTAATGCTTCAGTCACACGCAGGATTCTCACAGGAATGAGGTAGAAATGCAACATTACCCACCGTAGAGTCGGGAAGGGATTCATATGGCCCCATTTCCGGAGAGGAAGGTGGGGGGTGAATTATTTGGCAATGCAGTCTGCTGAAAATGCAACTGGCGCTGTAGTCAAAGTTGGAATAGCCACAAAACACATTTTAAGATATTCAACACTCTACTGCCGTCTGGCACCTGAAGTGGATAGTGCAACCCCCCCTATTCGTCACGTTTCATGTGTCAGCTAAACTGCGACGAATGAGGCCATATGAATCCCCTTCCTACTGTATGACTTTTTCTTATGAGTGGGCTTTTTGGATCCCCAAGACCTTTTAGCGTCTTTTTTTTTTGCATTGCTCAAATTACAATAATTTAATCAAATATTGATCTGTTTAAGAGTTCAATTACTTCACCTCAAATATTCCACTTTGAAATATTTTTTTTGCGAAAATATTGCATATTTTGTGGAGGGTTTTTGCCATAGAATACTTTTTTTGCCAAAAAAAAGAATAAAACATTTAAAAAAAAACACTTTATATCAACGGATAGATCTGAAGGTGGTCTAAAAAAATGTATTGTTGAAAGTTAAAAAACAAAATAATATTTACATATAAGAACATATATATCTTACTTTTGAAACTTTTATGACGGGTCCCCGGTACCTTTAACATTCATCAACCTTGAGGGGAGCCGTAATGGTTAAGGAAATTTTTTTTACGTATTGTGTTGTTTTTAAAATGGAATCATTTAAATATTCAACACGCTGTCGGCTAAATTCGTCACGTTTCATGGGTCAGGTAAACCGCGACCAATGGGGCCATATAAACCCTCCTACTCTACAGGACTTATTTTTAACATTTATTAGTGGGCCTTTTTGGATCCTGTTGTTTTTTTTTAAACTTCATTGCTAAAATAACAACGAATCAAAATTAATGTTATCAATTGTTGTCCTATTTAAAAGTCCAATTACTTCAACTCAAATATTCCTTTTTCAAATTTTGTGGGGGGGGGTATTGCATATTTTCGGGTTTTTTCCCCACATTTAAACATATTTTTCTTTGACAAAAAAGGTATAAAACATTAAAAATAACACTTTATATCAACAGATAAATTTAATGGTGGTCTAGAGCAGGGGTCACCAACCTTTTTCAAACCAAGGGCTACTTCTTGGGTACTGATTAATGCGAAGGGCTACCAGTTAGATACACACTTAAATAAATTGCCAGAAGTAGCCAATTTGCTCAATTTACCTTTAACTCTGTTATTATTAATAATTAATTATATTTATCTTTGTGGAAACACTGATCATCTTAATGATTTCTCACAATAAATATATATAGAAACAGATAAATATCAATATGCAACACTTTATTTTTATATTTTCTCTAAGTGCACATTTTTCAAATTGAACATTTTCAAATGATCACTTCTAAGACAGTCTTGTGAAATCACAATATCCCATTTTAACTAGCTAGCCACTAACATTTTTTAACAAATCATGAATTACTTTGCACCATGTTTGTACAAATAATAACTCATGTAAAATACAAAAGTAAACTCTCAAATTTTTAAATCATGTCACACTTTGAACTGGACACCAAATCTGTTATCTGTTTCTTTGTCAGTTAGTGGGAAGCCTGGCATTGCATGCTGTTAACTAGTGTGTTGTACTCTGGTGTGTAACTTGACACTGCAACTCTGAGTGAGTCTTGCAGATGTGCATCAGTGAGGCGTGTTCTGTGTTTGTTCTTGATGAAGTTCATGTCAGAAAAGGCTGATTCACAAAGATAAGATTTTTCCTCATTGTTTGCGGAACCTTCTTAATCTTTTGGACATATTTTCACAGCAATCTGGCCTTAAGCTTAATTATGATAAATGTAAAATGTTAAGGATCGGAAATCTAAAGGGAACGTCCTTTCGAATGGAATGCAAAGTGCCTGTTTTGTGGACAGATGGACCAGTTAACATACTTGGTGTTGTTGTCCCAGAAAATCTGGAAGATCTAGGCTCAGTAAATTATGATAATCGACTAAGAAAGCTGGACAAAATTATGCAATTATGGAAAGGGAAATCCCTAACCTTGTATGGTAAAATGTCTATTGCCAACTCGTTAATTATTCCTCAATTTATTTATTAGTTTTTGTCATTACCAGCTCCATCACAAAACTTTTTTAAGATTTATGAGCGGAGGGTCTTCGATTTTGTCTGGAACGGCAAACCAGAAAAGATTAAAAGAAAGGTTTTGTACAAAGAGTATGAATATGGGGGCCTGAAACTTCTCAACCTTGAAGCTATGTGTCTGTCTTTAAAAGCATCAATTGTTCCAAAGATGTATTTAAACATTGAGTGGTACACAAATGTCCTGTTGGACAAAAAACATGTACTGTATCAAAAGAAATTGTATCCTTTTTTACAAGTGATCCCCTCCCAGAGAGTCTGCTGGGAAACATGGCGGGGTTCATAAAGGAAACAATCCACTCATAGTGGTGTTTTCAATTTTATGTGCCAGAAAAAAGAGACGATATTTTACAGCAGTTAATATGGATGAATTCTAATATTGTAATAGATGGAAAGCCTTTCTTTTGGAAATATATGTTTGAAAGAGGAATCATTTTTGTCAATGATATTATCAATGAGAATGGTAAAATTATGAAGTATGATGAATTTAGAGCTATGTATTGTGATGCTTGCTCAAGCTTTTCATTTTATCAACTAACTGGAGTAATTGGGAAAAGATGGAAACAAATAATTAATTATGGAACTACTAAATTATTAGTTTGTAAACCTCTAATAAGAAATGCTAGTTGGCAAAAAGGAACTAAAATAAATAGAAAAATATATAATTTTTATTTAATAAAGAAATCTTTGAAGGCTGCCTCATACAACACAAATGGAAAATGGGAGGACTTTTTTGACTGCCCGTTGCCATGGGATGCCATATTCAAACTAATCTATAAAACCACTATCGATGTGCAAAATCGTTATTTTCAAATTAAAATTATTTATAACTTCTTACCCACAGGGAAAATGTTAAAATTATGGAATATGACAGAGTCAGATGATTGCCGATTTTGTTGTCAGGAGCCTGAATCCACCCTGCATTTGTTTTGGTATTGTCATATTGTGTCTTTGTTTTGGGTGGAAGTTGAAAAAATGTGTTTAAGGATTGGTGTGTTTATGAAGCTTAATGTGGTTTCTGTTATTTTAGGAGAGTTCATTGACAATCATGATTTAGTCAATTTAATTATAGTACTCTGTAAAATGTTTATTTTTAAGGCCAAAAACAGATATTCACTTAGTATTACTTTCTTTAAAACATTTATTCAGTATTTTCTCATTTTAGAAAGTTACATGGTTGAAAACGATAATGATGCCAAAAAACATTTAAAAAAAGATGAGAAGTCCTCAAAGGCTTATTTTGAAAGTATAATTATGTTTATAGATTATATGATATCTGTTGTTGTGTTCCCTAATTTGAGTGACCTGGACATAATCTGGACTGTACATAAATGCTTATTTTGAAAATGTAATTTTGTTTATAAATTATATGAAATCTGTTGTGTTCCCTAATTTTTTTCTGTGTACATGAATTAAGGTGTGTGTTGCTGAGTCCGACTTGGACATTATCTGGACTGGGCCTGGTTTAAAAAACCCTTTAAACAAATCTAATTTCATTGACAACCTGGTCTGTTGAAGATAAGGCCCTTTTTTAAAAAATAAAATAAAATAAGATAAATAAATAAAAAAACATTTTCTTGGAAAAAAAAAGAAAGTAAAACAATATAAAAATAATTACATAAAAAATAGTAATTAATGAAAATGTTAGTGGACCAGCAGCCTATACAATCATGTGTGCTTCAGGGACTGTGTCCCTTGCAGATGTGTTGTCTATGTTGTGGGAACCAGAATATTGGTAGCAGAAAGAAATAACCCCTTTTGTGTGAGTGGGTGTGGATGAGTGTGCATGGGGGAGGTTGTTTGGGTTGATGCACTGATTGAAAGTGTATCTTGTGTTTTTTCTATGTAGGTTTAATTTAAAAATAATAATAAAATAAAATAAAAATAAATTAATTTTTTTTTTTTTTTTTTTTTTTTTTTAGAACAGGCCCGCGGGCGACTCATCTGGTCCTTACGGGCGACCTGGTGCCCGCGGGCACCACGTTGGTGACCCCTGGTCTAGAGATTTAAGTGTTGTGTTGAATCTTTTAAAACTTTTATAACGGAGACCATTTCGGTTCCCCAGTATATTTAACATAGTGAAATGAAGTGAATTACATTTATATAGTGCTTTTTCTCAAGTGACTCAGAGCGCTTTACATTGTGAAACCCAATACCTAAGTTACATTTAAACCAGTGTGGGTGGCACTGGGAGCAGGTGGGTAAAGTGTCTTGCCCAAGGACACAACGGCAGTGACTAGGATGGCGGAAGCGGGGATCGAACCTGCAACCCTCAAGTTGCTGGCACGGCTGCTCTACCAACCAAGCTATACCGCCCAGATCAACCTTGAGGGGATCCATAAGGGTTCAACAAAAACAAATCTACATATTGTGTTGGTTTTAAAATGGAAACATTTGATATTCAACCCTCTACTGCCGTATGCCGGTTAAAGTGGCTAGTGCAACCCCCCCCCCCCCCCAATTTATCACGTTTCATGTGTCAGGTAAACCGTAACAAATGGGGCCATATGAATCCCCTTCCCACTCTATTACATTATGCCAGTGTTTTACTTATTTTCATTTCCATGTGACCCTAAAAAGGGACTCGCACTCAATTAATAATAGAAAAGACGATGACAACAACAAATCCGTCTCACCACAACACTATTGATGATTTTCTAGGTTTTTAGGTCAACTGTACAAATGTCAAAAAAACAAGAAAGCCTACTTTCAGCACTGTTTTCTCCGGAGTCCCATGATGACCCACTTACATGCGTTTTATTTTGATGTTGATTATTTATGTTTAAGATATTCCCCATGTTTATAAGGAACAAACAATTCAGATAAACACACACGCTGCCAGAAGACGAACGGGCGCTTAGTTTTTATTTATTTTCCAATCATCATGTTGCTTTTATTTGACGCCGTCGCTAGCTGACACGTTGTTGACGTCACCGCTTTTTCTGAAGCCGTTTCAACATTCATTATCGGGATTCAAGCCTGCGCACTGTCAAGCTACAGTGTTTCATGTGTTGCCGAAAAAGACACGTTTCTCCCTGACAAGCCGCGCACTCAAAGGCACTGCAATGCAAACAAACATGGAGACGGAAAAAGCGATGGCAGTGCACAATGTTATTAAAAGTAGTGCTGCTACAATAAACCCACGTGCACACAATTAAAGATACGACTTTATCATGATAAGGCTGCAGAACATCACATTTTTCCTTGCTTATAATGAAAGTAAAGACATTGGGGGAGACAGATGGAATCTATTTGATTTACAGAGGACGAAATGCATGTGTGTCTGCGGGTCTTTATTACAGGAAATATTTCTGTGGGTTTGTCTTTTTATCGTATGTTGAATGGATTTCATATTAGCCATGAACCAACACATCCATTCAATGAGAGTAATAATTGTATAAAATGATAAATACCTCTCCGAAACGTTGCATGATTTTGGAATTGTTACATCACATTAGATCAGTACTCGTTCAGCACAACTTGTTACATTTTTATTTTTTTTTGTAGGTTAGTGTTTTATACATTGTGCTTCTGAGTTAATATTGCTGAACCATTTGATTTCTTAGTTAAAAAAAAAAAGGTTTTACTGTACTTTCCGGACTATAGAGCACACTGGGATATAAGCCACACCCACAAAATTTTAAAAGGAATTTTTTTTCCATATATTAGCCAGACTGGACTATTAGCCGCATATATATAAGTTGTGAAATGAGTTATTTACACAAAAAGATTTTGTAAATATTTAATTAGATGCCTTATTTGTTACAAAACGATGTCTGTAACACGGCAGTAAAAGGGCTGATCAAACAAAACAGAAGTCATCGTCATGGACCCACTACCTGCGGAAGCTAGCTCTCCAATCAGCTAAACAGACTAAATAACACCAAGGTGATGTTTTGATAAATTTATTGAGGAATTTGTGAAACTGAAACAATACAAAAAGAATGTCATTGTGAGTTAATAATACTAATACAGACACTCTTAAACGTCTTAGCATAGTAGCTAATGCTAACAACGCTAGCATTGTTACATTACGATAGCACGTACAAATATGCATGAAAACACTCCTACAGACATCACACATGGGACGGTTTAAAAAGTAAGAATTGTTTTAGTTAAACTGAAACTTAAAAACGTTGCTTGGAGTGATAATTGAAAAATCTTTTACGGTTCAGGGCCTCAAAACAGGAAGTACATTGTCAACCCGCAAATACCTGCTGTGAGCAAACTCGTCCAAAATATACAATAACTCACCATTTCAGTCCTTTGCTTGGGTTTAATGCAAACTATTGAACACAAAACATTATGGGCATTAGCGGGAAAAAAATCCATATATTAGCCGCTCCGTTTTATAGGCCGCAGGGTTCAAAATCTAGGAAAAAAGTACCGGCTTATAGTCCGGAATTTACAGTCGTTTAAATAGGGATTTGATTTATTTTTGAATTTCTGGAAAATTTATGCACTTTACATATGTTCTGTTACAGACAAACAATGTTAGTTATTCATCGTTATTAGTTGATCTGTATTTTTTTAATTTTAGTTTTTTTAATGCTAATAATTGTTCATTGTATTGTTTAATAACAAAAAAGAAGAGAGAAAAAAAGAATAATGAAAATAAAATACAAATATAGTGATGTGCTTCAAACATATATACAGTTAGTTTCATATTCTCACATGCCCGAAAAGGAGTAGGAAAAAGCACATCTTATTTTTAACCTACCCCTTCTCCGTCTAGAACTAATTTTCAACATAATTGTTCACTTCTTTTTTCAGTCTTTAACACAACAACAAAGAAATGATACAATGCAGATGTGTACTTTCAACAATTTCTATAGACAAATTATACTATTTATAGTTTAGTTTTTTTTCTTCTTCCTGTGGGGGGACGTAACAGAAAATAGTTGAGAAGCCCGGTATTGGATGATGCAGGTGTGCCTAATGAAAAGGCAGCAGAGTGTAAGTTTTTATAGTTTACCGCCATATATTTAACAGGGTGATCAAATCCGCAACTGTTGTAGGCATTTTTTCATAGCCGCGCCCCAACAAAGGTCTCGCGGCGTCTTCTGCTTAAGGTGGAAAAGAGATCTCGTTTGAAGAGATGCGGCTTCAAAAAGTTGCTTTAATGTTACGATCATTATAATTCAATGCAGCTACACACGCAAAAGGAGCTAATACATAAAACATCTACAAGCTGACATCTGAAATTTACTTTATAAATAAAATGCAGCGTGGTTTTATTCAGTGTGTATTAAGAGTATATGGTGTATTTGCCTGCAATTAGGCGTTCACACTTGAGATGGAAGGTCCCTTGTCAATTTTGATGTATGGCTACTGTACGAGGGATATTCACATTCATCTCCGTTCACAAGCAAATATTTGGTACATTTATATTACCTCCATATAGGGTTGGAAAGTTAATCGAGTTTTGATTTCGATTATGGCTTCTCACGATTATGAAAATATAATAATTGGGGGAAAAAAACGATTAATGGGCAGTGCAACGTGCATGCAAATTTCGGAGTTTGTGATGAGGTGAGGAGCGAATGAGTGGAAAAAAAGAGCACGTCTACTAGAAGTTTGGGATGTTACCATGGTTGACACAGTGCGACTATGCCTAATCAATAATGAATAAACTCAGTTAAAAAAAGTGAGGCAAATGTTTTCCGCGTTTACTTTTCCGCAGACTGAGTCACATAATCGGCCGAAAAACTAAATCCGCTGTTAAACGCGGAATATCAGGGAAATTGACATACATTTAAGTGAAATGTTGTCAATAAGGAGAATGAAAATTTGGTTTGGAAAAATAATATCCGCAACCGCCCTGTCCTGAACTAAACAATGTGGAGACGGTTACTTGAAACGACGACTAACTTGGAAGCTGGCATCAAGGTTTGGAATTGGGGGTTAAATCACCAAAATGATTCCCGAGCGCGGCCAGCGCTGCTGCTCACTGCTCCCCTCACCTCCCAGGGGGTGAACATGGGGATGGGTCAAATGCAGAGGATAATTTCACCACACCTAGTGTGTGTGTGACTATTAGTTGGGACTTTAACTTTAAAGCTAGCAAGAACAATCCATGCAGCCACAACACATCATCTGCTTGTGAACGACATCATGGATTGTAACATTAACGTACAACAGCAGTCGCAACTTGAGAGGCGCCTTTTTTTTTTTTTTACAGCCTCAAATTGTCTCCTTTCCCGTCAAGCTGAGAACAACAGCACAGCACAGCACAGCACACTTCCTCCCTTCACAATAATAGCGTGGTGTGCCACATTCGGTCTGACTGCGCTAACAAAATAAAGGTTTGGAAAAAGTACCTGACACAATCATATTTTACTTAAAGCCCTTACTGATACATTTACAGATGTATTTTGCATTGACTTATAATACTGGTCAAAATTGTTTAAAGAAGTATTGCACCAATAAATATGAAGATTTTTACATTTAATCAACATACATTTTATTAAATTGTTTTGGATACAAAAGCACACTTTAAGTGTAAAAGGTAAAAAAAGGAAGTAAAAACAAATAAAACAGAAAATCTAAATGTTATTGTTTTTAAATTGCTACATTTTATATCATTTTATTGTTATTACTATTATTTTACTTGTTGTGGTTTATTCATTACTAATTTATATCCTTTTTTTTCCAACTACCGGTACCATATATTTAAAGTTGAGTTTTGGTGGTAGAATATTGATTCTTTCAAGTCAATGATTAATCGTGATTACAATATGAATCAAAACAATCGTAAGTATTATTTTTGCCATAAGCGTCCAGCCCTACCTCTTTATCAATTGGCCATCCTGATCACGATGCATCACAATTCAAATGAGCCATGTCAACATTTTGAATTACAGTGCAACTTTAATTTAGGAACTTAATTAGTTCGTAAATAGAAAAGTTTGCAAATCGAAGAAATGTTTTCCATAAGAAAACAATGTAAACATTGGGTTCCTGCCTTGACAAAAGTCCATCTTTTACTAAAGGTTTGTACACTTTGATACAATATAAAGTACATAAAGTATTGTATATCAAACATAATGTAACAAAACGTTCTACTGAATAACAAAGTCAAAACAACTCGCTGATCTGTCCTCATTTAACAGCCGCCCTGCCGACATGCACACAGACTGTCACTAGCCCTGTAGTGCAGTGGTTCTCAAATGGGGGTACGCGTACCCCTGGGGTTACTTGAAGGTATGCCAAGGGGTACGTGAGATTTTTTAAAAATATTTTAAAAATAGCAACAATTCAAAAATCCTTTATACATATATTTATTGAATAATATTTCAACAAAATATGAATGTAAGTTCATAAACTGAACATCAAATCAAGTAGGCTATTCCATTAATTACAATGCAACAATGCAATATTCAGTGTTGACAGCTAGATTTTTGGTGGACATGTTCCATAAATATTGATGTTAAGATTTCTTTTTTTGTGAAGAAATGTTTAGAATTAAGTTCATCAATCCAGATGGATCTATGTTACAATCCCCAAAGAGGGCACTTTAAGTTGATTACTTCTGTGTGTAGACATTTTTATTTATAATTGAATCACTTGTTTAAAAAGTTTTTAGTTATTTTTATATCTTTTTTTCCAAATAGTTCAAGAAAGACCACTACAAATGAGCAATATTTTGCACTGTTATACAATTTAATAAATCATAAACTGATGACATAGTGCTGTATTTTACTTCTTTATCTCTTTTTTTCAACCAAAAATGCTTTGCTCTGATTAGGGGGTACTTGAATTAAAAAAATGTTCACAGGTGGTACATCACTGAAAAAAGGTTGAGAACCACTGCTGTAGTGCATGCACTCAGTTTGATACCACAAAACTTCTTAACTTGTTACAATAATTAGGAAAAAACAAAATCTACTTTACCTTATTGGTTAATCTCTGCATGCATCGCTTGTCCATTTCTGGTCTTTGGACTTGTATTGAGTTAGCAACACTAGACAAATGTAAAAAGGTTAAGAAGCACTGAAAAAGGCACACAAAGTAGCACAGTAGCTCACGGCAGCACTGTGCTCTGCAAACTGAATGAGCACCGGAGATCACCACAATCTCTGTGCTGACGGGCACAAAATGGCTGCACTGCGAGACACACAATGGGCGGATGAAACGTTCGTATGTTTCTTTTACCAAAGCATATTTATCCGGCCTGTGGTTTGCAAATTGAAAAATTCATACCAAAATCGAAGTAGTTTAAAGGTAAGTTGGGCTTCCAGTGGCACATTTTTGCAAATCGCGTTACTTTTTTCGGCTGTTTCTCCATGTCCCCCGTGTCTACCATGGTTTATGGGTAGGGAAAAACATTTGGCAACTGGAAAAAGTAGTATTTTTTGTGGGGGTGAGTTTTATTTTTCCATCTCAGGCACCATTGTGTTCCAGTTGTAACTCCACCTTCCATATATGACTTTATGTTGTAATGGGTTTACATGGAAAACTGACTCTGCTGGTTGAAACCAAATAATGCACTCTCGGTTTTCTTCAAAATATGATGAATCATCCACCCGTTTCACGCAATCGATTTATTCTGACTGATTGATTAAGCACATTTTTTGGTTCTCGTTTCTCGGGCGATTTTCTTCAAGTTCAGGTCCTTTACCAGAGCCTTGGAGTTTCAGGGATCTGTGCAGGATCTTAGTGGTTTCCAATATGGCGCTCTTCTGTGTCAGATGTCGTTCCTGGTTTCAGCTGTAGGCTTCCACATAGCCCCAATCACTACTGGCACTACTCTCGTTCGGAGGAGTTAATGTTAGCGGAGAGTCGTTCTCTCTGCATACCTTTGAATATTTGACTTTATATCACTGCGACAACAGTATATATCTCTAGACTGTCATATTGTTTTTGTTGGTACATTGTTTCAGTGTTGTATCGTTCCCAAGTGGGTCTTCTTTTGTTGATCTTGTTCTTTTTCTCTCCTCAGAGCCTCCACACCCGATAGCCCCGCCCCAGCTGCTCGGCGTCGGACCTACCTACCTGCTGATTCAGCTCAATGCCAACTCCATCTTTGGAGACGGTCCTATTATACTTAAAGAGGTGTGTACCGTCTTTTATTATTTTATATTTTTAAATGCATGAACCACCAGAATCATGTAGTGCGGTTGTAACCAATAAAGCAGAGATCGACCGATTATCAGCGCTGATATTAGACATATATTGGTATTTTTCATTGGTATTTGCTTTTTTTATTTTTTTATTTTATTTTTACATCAGCACATACACTATATGTTAGGGCTGTGAATCTTTGAGCACCACACAATTCGATTCAGAATCGATTCTCGATTCAAAATCAATACTTGTTTTAATAACGTTGGGTGCCAGTTCTATGATTAACTACATTCCTCCATAAAATAAACAGCTCTGATACATTTTGATATTACTTAAAATAAAACTGGTTTTGTTTAATAAAATTTTATCCAAACATTTGATAAAGTGGCTGGACAGGAGAGATTACTTTTTTTTCTTCTTTTTTTTCTTTTCTTTTTAATCGAATAAGAATCGCAAAATATTTGAAAATAGATTTTTCTTGACACCCCGACCATATACACAAATACTACTACTAATTAGTATATACAATTATAATTAGTGAAGCAGATAGTAATAATCTCTGCTCGAGCATAAGCCTTTTTGACCTTTTTTTTCACAACGGCGCTCACGCTTTTACAGTATGTCTCTTCTGCCTACCTATCAAAACATCCCATTTTTTGCCGGTAAATTCAGTTTTTGTCCTTCTTTTCTGGCGTCTTCCCGGCTCTGTTTTGTTTGTTTTCACTTGGAGTGTGCACTCGTTGAAGAGCGCGGTGGGTTTCGTGTTCCGTGATTCAATCAAATAACGACAGTACAAAGATGGATGGACATAAAGACGACAGAAAAGATAACAAATAGAGGAGACTTATTAGATAAGTAAAGAAGAGCAGGCAGCAGGTCAGACCTGCTCATACTTTCTCTAACATCCAGGAAAAACTTATTTTAGCCAGCTTGATGTCTCAACTATAAGCTACGTGAAGGAGCCCAGAAGTGTTTTTATTTATATATTCTTGATATTTCGGGGTTCCTTACAAGGAAATCTTACAATGTATTAAATCCATAAACTGCTACAAAACAATTTTCCCCAGGTGATTTTTTATATTTGGAAATACAAATGTTGATGTTCCTCTTAGACACACGTAATAAAGATGTTTGTGATATCCCATGATGTTTTTTGCTGCTAAATTAACCAAAACATGTCACTAGTGGTCGGACTTTTCCTAAAAATAATCTAAAAAAACCACCTTAAAGCCTTGTCCAGCTGTCTACTGATGTATAATATTCATGTTTAAATAACCTTTACTGCACAGGAATATCGGTTATTAGCTTCCTTGACTACTAATAATCGGTATCTGTATCGGCCCTGAAAAAAACATATCGGTGGATCAATGTATGTGTAATGTATTTCCTATAGGTGGAGTACCGCATGACATCAGGCAGTTGGACGGAGACCCATGCTGTCAACTCACCCAACTATAAGTTATGGCACCTGGACCCAGATACCGAGTACGAGATCAGGGTCTTACTAACCCGACCAGGCGAGGGAGGGACCGGAAAGGCTGGACCGCCACTCATTACGCGGACCAAATGTGCAGGTAGGAAACAATACATAGTCAAAACTCAGTGTCCCTTCATCCCTCTCCTCGCCTTCATTCTCTGTGTGGATCAATAGACAGAGGGCAGAAACTCTGTCTGACATTTGTTGGAAGAAACGTGTGAAATAAAAACACAGCTGGCCTGAGGGAGTGGGACAGGGCGAGGGGGACTCCAAAGAAAAGCAATGAGAAACGGAGCGAGGCGGCAATGATGGGAGATGATGAAAACACACAAGAGTGAAGGAGCGCAGAGAATGGACGCGGCGAGAGGCGGTATGATGAAACTTGCGAGGGAAAATGAAAAAGAGATGAAAATTCATAACTGCGGGGCCTGACTGATGTCTGCCAGAACGGGCGCGTGCGTGTGTGTTATTGCCTGTGTTTATTGAAAGTGAGGGACTTATTCCACGCGGCTTGTGTATTGAACGCTTTCCTTCCTGACAGGGTGGAAATTAATCTTCTCGTCACTCGCAGTTTTGTGCAAACGATAGCAACTCATAGTGGTCCACGCGACATGTCGATATCAGCCCATCACAGCACATTGAAGTAATGAAGTCTCAATGAACCTCTTTGGCCGCTAAGCAGAAGTGCAGCTCAACATCTCATTTTTTGTGGTAGTTCATAGAACATTCAGCTTTATGATCTGCAGATGGATAATAGCCAGAATTGAGTAACTTTGACCCTGGTCTAAACTCTGCGTTGCTGCAACGAGACCCCTGAGAACTCGGTGCTATTGCACCAGCCTGTCACTTCCCCTTTCCACTTACTTTAAATGTTCCCATAAAAAAAAAAAAAAAAGGAATAGTTTTAAATCGTTTAAATAGTTTTACATTTTTGACGCAATCAACACTTAGGGGTCATACTTTGATTTGTTTTCTACATGTCAAGGAAGCGATTGACACGTAGAGGAGAGTAATGGTGGTTCTTTGGTCAAAATGTTGCAAAGATTGTGTTTTACAGATGGTCTTCAAGCCGCTTTCTGACCGTCTATTCAGGATGTGCCGTTTTGTGGGCGGTTTTATTTACGTGCCTCCACTTCGACTGGTCTTCTCCACGTCATCTTTGTTGTAGTTTTTTGCGCTTCCATAGCGAGTTTACGGACAGGTTTAAGTTACTGTGTATTGGAAATGGCAACAGCGGAGAGGGTGCATGCAATGTCGGACAACATGGGTAAATTTGACCATACAGGAAATGGAGATAACAGCTGACGTCACCAATGGGAGAAATGTCACAAATTGGTCATTCTAAATGGCTTGTTTCCCTGAAGTATAAAGGAAGGCAAAATAAAAAATAAATAAATAAATAAATAAATAAATCTCTGTAATGCCTCCATTATTTAATTTAAACATTTTCGGGACATGTGCAGATCCCAAATACACAAAAACAGGTATAAGAAAAGTTGGTTTTGCATCATAGGTCCCCTTTTAAAAGTAACCTATTATTCTTAACAGTGATACAATTAAAACATTGTTCCTTCGATTATTGCGGGAGGTACATTCCAGATCCCCCCGTTGTGTTGGAAAACATTTATATACCTTTGTGTAAATTGCAATAGTGCTGTGCAGAAAGCACATTCTGACCTGTGTGACCTTGTCCACATTGTGACTGTGAAAGTATCTCTTCTGCCTTTTTATTGCTCATTTAACAGTGCACCATTGTTCCCAGTGTGTGCACTTTCCACTGAGTTGCAGCATATGCTTCCCTCCCATCCCTCCCCCCCTCCAAACTGAGCATACTCCCTCCCTCCCCACCTTGTAGCCAGTGTATAAAGAATAACACATCTCTCTTCCTGGTGCACACTCCTTACATATTTGCAATGAAAGGGAAATCTAAGAAAGACAATTTTGTTTGACTACTTTATTAGAACAATTTCCAACACATTGTGGTTTGTGAATCTCCCCAAAGTAGGGGCGCTAAAAGTATTTAGATATAATACAAATATTGTAACTATTTTACATCTAAATAAACCCCCACACACTGTTATAAACCTTTCGCTGCTTTCTACACTCGTATGTAATTCTAACTCGGAGTGCTGCAAAAACTTGATTCACATCTGAATCACAATTTTTATTCTCTGATCAATTGAAATATTTTAGTTAAAATAATGTTGAGAATCAATTTTTAAAATACATTTTTTAGGTCATCTCAGCACTTGTACTTAAACTGTATTGAAAATTTTTTTTTTTTTTTAAACCAAACAATATATTTTGAGTATTTGTTTGAATTGAGAATCATGGTCGAATTGAAATTAAATCTGCAGCTATTTGCAATTATTTTTGTAAAATAATAATCTATCGAGTCATCGGATCAAACACTTTTATAGCCTCAATGTGTATTTTAGGGAAAACTGTCGAAAAAAATATTTTTTGCTTACCCTTTAGCTTCATTCTTTTTTGCATAAATACTTGAACTTAAACTCAACATGTGTGCGTCAATAAAAATCTCAAAACAAAATCTCTGCTTTTCACGGCATGTGCGCTTTTATTTTGCAGCCATGCGGATATGTCCACATATTTCAAGGTTCCGGACGTCCAGATTTAATTATTTTCAATTGCAATAAAAATATTTAAAAAATACTTTATTATCAAAACCAATTCATATTAACACACACAAAAGTAGCGAAAATTGGTACCGTTCAGTATACCGTATTTTTCGGACTATAAATCACAGTTTTTTTCATAGATTGGCCTGGGGTGCGACTTATACTCAGAAGCGACTTATGTGTGAAATTATTAACACATTACCGTAAAATATCAAATAATATTTAGCTCATTCACGTAAGAGACTAGACGTATAAGATTTCATGGGATTTAGCGATTAGGAGTGACAGATTGTTTGGTAAACATATAACATGTTCTATATGTTATAGTTATTTGAATGACTCTTACCATAATATGTTATGTTAACATACCAGACACGTTCTCAGTTGGTTATTTATGCGTCATATAACGTACACTTATTCTGCCTGTTGTTCACTATTCTTTATTTATTTTAAATTGCCTTTTCAAATGTCAAATCAAATAAATTTCCCCAAAAAATGCGACTTATACTCCAGTGCGACTTATATATGTTTTTTTCCTTCTTTATTATGCATTTTCAGTCGGTGCGACTTATACTCCGAAAAATACGGTAAATTCCCAGGTACCAAGAATCGTACGTATGGATTCAAATGTCTACTTTTGGCCCAGTAGGAAGTGTACTGGTGTCTTTGGCTTTCCCTATCAGAACTTGAACACATGAAATTTAGCGGCACATTATGTTAATTGCCTGCGTTCTGGTTTCAATATTTAATACCACCCTGCCATTTCTCATGCACACTCAGACACTTAAACACACCTGTGTGTAGTCGGCTGCGTGCTTCCTGATACACATAGAACCACAGAAATGTTATTTAAATGGTAATGATGCGTTTGCTTTGTTCTGTTTGGTTAAGTTTGTCTGATCCCACCACCTGTAGTTTACGGAATATTTAACACAATCTTCAAGGGAAGGTATGCAAAACACTCGCACAACATGGAAATAAAGGCAGTGCATGCGACCACATGATCAATAGTAATGGTTTTAATAGCGCGGAGCCGTTCCAATTCTTCATGTTCCATCTCTGCTCCTTTCTCCTCAGCTTTTTACCCCACTGTTCTCTATTAATCCTCCGTGCTGATTTATTGCTCTTGTCTGAAAAATGAAAAATAATCTGAGAAGATGTGTGTGTGTGTGTGATGAAGTAGCTTTTAATCCATATCCTGACCCTCCAAAAACTTCACGGTCTGTTTGTCACGCACTTTCAAACACACACAGGCATGAACATAAACTCCCGCTTGGAGGTATTGACACACACACACACACACACGCACTCACGCATGCGCGCAAAGTTTTGAGGAGTTGCAGTATTTCTGCTATTGCTGCACAAGCTCAGCATCACATGGATTAATGGGAAAATGGAAGCACACAAGTCTCATATCTGCCCTTGTGAGCTCATATATAGGAAGCAGACAATATTCACTACTTGTGTTTCTCTATATCTAAAAATACTCACACAATGGCAGTGGGGTGCCAAACGTTCTCCACTCAGGGCCGCTCGCTGAAAAATCACGAAATGTTTCCATTTTAAAACCAACACAATAAATAGATTTTTTGTTTTAACCCTTAGGACTCCCCCTGATGTTTGGTGAATGTTGTAGGTTCCTGTGACCCGAAATGGTCTCCGTCATAAAAGTTTTAAAAGTCCTATAAAAATATTCAGTTTTTACTTTCAACGCTTATATCTCTAGACTGGGGGGGTCGGCAACCCGCGGCTTTAGAGCTGTATGCGGCTATTTAACGGCACCCTAGCGGCTCCCTGGAGCTTTTTAAAAAATGTATGAAAATGGAAAAAGTTGTTTTAATATAGTTTCTGTAGGAGGGCAAACATGACACAAACTTTATGAATTGTTAGAAATCCCACAGTTTATATGCTTCACTGATGAGAGTATTTGGCGAGCGCCGTTTTGTTGTACTAATTTCGGCGGTCCTTGAACTCACCATAGTTTGTATACATGTGCAACTTTCCCTGATGCGGCCACAGAAAGACGTGTTTTATGCCAATCCTTTGTCTCATTTTGACTACTAAACTTTTTGTGCTGTGCATGAATGCACAAATGTGACCTTTGTTGATGTTATTGACTGCAAGCTAATTGATGCTAACCTGCTATTTAGGCTAGCTGTACAAACGTATTGCATCATTATGCCTGGTTTGTAGGTACATTGGAACTCATTTAATTTCCTTTACTTACATCCTCTGTGTATTTGATTTATATTTGCATCTTATGACACATTATCTGTATGTAATATTGGCTGCACCTCCGATGTTGTTTGTGTGCCTTGTTGTTCCAGACCACAGCAAACGTTACCCAGCTTGCAAAGATTGTAACAAATCTATTAGAAGAAAACAGCCTGCTGTTTCCTTTAACTTGGACACACACATCTATACCTTTTTGCCATTTTAAGCCAGTAATTTCCAGGTGTTATCTCACACTCTGAGAAGCCTCCATTTTACTAATGTTTTTTTTCAATGTTGTAGAATAATTATTACATTTCAACATCATGTGTTGCCTTCATTATACAACTTATAAAAGGCTTTGAATTTTTGGCGGTTCCAGACCTTTTCTTTATTTTTTATTTTTTGGTCCAATATGTCTGTCAACATTTTGGGTTGCCGACCCTTGGTCGAGACCAATTTCAGATCCATCCTGTGATATAAAGTTTTTGTTTTTTTTGTGCCTTTTTTGTCCAAGAAAACCCTGTCTTATAGCAAAAAAAAAACACAAAATACGCAATATTTTCCCCTAAAAAATGTCAAAGTAAAATATTTGAGGTAAACTAATTGGACTCTTAAATAGGTCAATAATTTATTAATTTAGTATTCGAGCAATGACCGTTTCTTGAAAAAAAATAAAAATCACGCAGAAAGATCGCGAGAATCCAAAAAGGGCCCATTCATAAGTGTTAAAATGATGTCATATATAACTTCTTTTTACGTTCAATGCATGACTCTCTAGATCAACTTTCAGATTATAAGTGTTTTATAATTTTTATGTTTTATGCTTTTTTTGTCAAAGAAAATGTAATGTTTATGGCAGCACCCCCAAATATGCAATATAGCCCCCCCCAAAAAATTTAAAGTGGAATATTTGAGCTGAAGTAATTGGACTCTTAAATAGGTCAATAATCGATAACATTGATTTTGATTCTTTATTATTTTTTGAGCGATGACCGTTTAAAAAAAAATAAAAATCATGCTAAAAGGTCCCGAGAATCTAAAAACGGCCCACTCATAAGCGTTAAAAAATAAGTCATATACTGTAGGAAGAGGATTCATATGGCCCCATTAATCGCGGTTTACCTGAGACATGAAACGTAAATGGTAAATGGGTTATACTTGTATAGCGTTTTTCTACCTTCAGGGTACTCAAAGCGCTTTGAAACTATTTCCACATTCACCCATTCACACACAGATGGCGGGAGCTGCCATGCAAGGCGCTAACCACGACCCATCAGGAGCAAGGGTGAAGTGTCTTGCTCAAGGACACAACGGACCTGACTAGGTTGGTAGAAGCTGGGGATCGAACCAGCAACCCCCTGGTTGCTGGCACGGCCACTTTTCCAAATGCGCCATGCCGACTCCCGTGACAAATTGAGGGTGTTTGCACTATCCACTTTAGCCGCCACATGGCAGTAGAGTGTTGAATATCTTAAGATGTGTTTTGTGGAAATTCCAACTTTGATGCCCGCGTCAGTTGCTATGTAAAGTGGCGCTTTCCATCATTTTTAGCAAACTGCATTGCAAGATGATTAACCCTCTTCCTCTCATGCGAGATCCTTCCAGGAATGGAGCCAAATTCCTTCCCTACTGTATACATTTTATTTTTTACTTTTAATGCTAGAATCTTTAGGTTTTTATTATTTTTCTGATCTATGCTCTTTTTGTCAAATAAAACCTTTGTTTTGATACGGCAAACCCACAAAATATGCAATATTTTCTCAAGAAAAAAATATTTCGAAGTGGACTATTATATTTAATTGGAGCCTTTAGTAGGTCAATATTAACATTGATTTTGATTTATTAATATTTTTGAGAAATTACAGTTTTGTGCTATTAGAGTCAAAATTTCACTTTTTTCACTTCGTTTGCACTTTGATTTTTTTTAAATTATGTTTTCAGAATGTGCCGGGGTTACTAAAAAAATAGCTGCAGGCCGCAGAAGGGGCCCGGGCCACACTTTGGACAGCCCTGGTTTAAGTGGTAGGCGACAGAGGATACGTGGGCTATTACAAACTGTCCTGGATTTGGCCTTTTCATCAGAAAACACCTCAACAAAGTGGTGTTTTAGTTAATTGTGAGCGTTTCTTTTACTGAAATGGTATTTTGGTCTCAGTCATTACTCTTAGTCCTAAACTCCTGAAGGCGGGACCTAATTACGGATAATATAATTAACCCCATGAAGCGCAGTCGTGCATCTTTGATGTGAAGAAGTGAAGACCTAAGACGGAATGAAAGACCGACGTTTCATTTGTCTTCCCTCCTCCTGACAGTGAAAGGATTACTAAAAAGTAATTGAAGAGATTAACTTGGGTTTGGCCGCATCTCATTTTTTTATTTTCTCTTCAGTGTTCCTATGGCTGCGTACATCTTGGCTTCTCTCTATGGAGATACTTTTCCGCCCTCCGCGTTGTTTAGTTTCATTCCACCGCTTTTGTTTAATACCAACCTCTGGGCTGGGCTGATATGACGCCTCCTGTGCTGGGCGTTATTGTTGCTGTTTATTGGTATTGTTGTTGTTGTTCAAAGCGCCAAGCGCCGAGAACAAAGCCTTTTAGTTCCAACATGAATCCAGCCGCTTGTCTCTGAAGCGGAGGAGGGGAAAAGGACAAGGCTGCCTCTGTGGTTTTACCATTGGACCAGGTCCCGCTTGGCTTTGGCCTCGTTCCAGACTGGTTGTCGTCCCTCTGCGTTCCTCCTCCCGTTGTTTTTCTGTCATTTTTCCCTTTTCTCTCATCTTTTAACTCTTTTATCTTTTCTTTACTCCCTCAGTTTGATTTTCTCGCTCCTTTTAAAATAAGACTTTTGCCTTTTAGAGGTCTATGTTTCCTTTTAAAATAAGACTTTTGCCTTTTAGAGGTCTATGTTTTGAGTCGGGGGTCTTTGTTTGACAAACATTGAGTCACCCCAAAGGTTTTGTTGAATTTTCAAATAAAATTAAAACAATTTTTAATGGGGAAAGGGAAGCAAGAAAAATAAGCAGAAATGAAAGGAAGATGTTGCAATATAAAGCGGTCATATTATGAATGAATGATATTTATATCTCAGCTGCATTCGGACGGAAGGCGGGGTACACCCTGGACACGTCGCCACCCCGAGACTCCGAAAAGAACAAGCGTTAGAAAATGGATTGATGGATGGATATTTATACAGCATTTTTTTACAGTTGTTTCAAAGCGCTTTACACTGACAAACCCATGGTGGTGGTAAGCTACGTTTGGACCAGTGTGGGTGAAGTGCCTTGCCCAAGGACACAACGGCTAGGGCCGGCGTGGCGCGGTTGGGAGAGTGGCCGTGCCAGCAACCTGAGGGTTCCTGGTTCCTGGTTCGATCCCCAGCTTAACGTCCGTTGTGTCCTTGAGCAAGAAACTTCACTCTGATAGGTTGTGGTTAGCGCCTTGCATGGCAGCTCCCACCATCAGTGTGTGAATGTGTGTGTCAATGGGTAAATGTGGAAATAGTGTCAAAGAGCTTTGAGTACCTTGAGGGTAGAAAAGCGCTATACAAGTATAACCCATTTACAATTGACCATTTATATAGCACTTTTTCACAGTTGTCTCCAAACGCTTTACATTGACAAACCCATTGTTGGTGGTAAGCTACGTTTGGACCAGTGTGGGTGAAGTGTCTTGCCCAAGGACACAACAGCAGGATGCTGGAATCGAACTAGGGGACCCTCAAGTTACTGGACGGCCGTTTTTATTCCGCTGAGACATTGTGATTTTTAAAGGGCTCCTATGAGGATTTGAATCTACATTTAAAACACGTCCTTGTGGTCCAGATAATATAACAAGTATTTATTATGCCTTGTTGTAAATTGTGTGTACATTTTGCTCTACACTCACGTTTATGACCCGTTTAAGTTCGTCTACAAGACGTTTGGTTATGGAGGCGGTCCCAGTTTGCAAATGACCCCTTCTTAAAGTATCATCATTTATCTTTTGAGAATGTACACTGTTTCAATATAAATCTATAAGTGGTCTCCGCTGTTATTTTTTCCAGACATGGTCCAAAATGAACTTCATTAAAATTAGGCTGACATTGAACGGTTGTTCTGTGAAGTTGGGATGGATCCCTAAAATGAGAGACTGATCTGAAATGTACCCCGATTGATAAGTAGATAATTGATAAGCCTTTTTGTATGCTTTTGTGTATTGCTGCACCATGTTGGGGACACTCAGGATTTTAAGTTGTCTGTGGCTTCATGTCAATATTTGCCCGAACTTTTTTTTTCTTTTCTCATTTGTAATTTTTATTTTATTTTATATATACTTTTTGTGGGTTACTTGTTTGGGGCAGAAAAAAAGAACATTTGACAAGTGTTTAATTGTATTTCTGGACTGTATATGTCAGAAATCCAATAAACATTAAAAAAAAAGAACTTCATTAACATTATGTAGATTCTCCCGGTCACAACAAAAAGACGAAATTCATCATTAGGTCCCTTCTACTTGCCTTGGTGCTGTCTTGCCGTCTCCATTTATTTTTCTTTCTTCGTGTCTCTATTAGTAAGGTATTTAACCACTGGTCTAAATTGTTGTGTGAAAATTCTACACCAAAAAGGATCTATTTACTATTATTATTATTATACCGCCGCAAAATTTGGCGCGCATCACAACCCATAGTTTTCATCCAATCGGAACCATTCAAGTATGAAAACGTTCGGCTCGACCGGGAATCATGAACTCCCCCAAAAATGTTTAAAAAAATATCCCAGATTACCCTGGTTTTAATGGTCATTTTTCCCATTGAAAATGAATGGGCCATGTTTCGAACTTGCACAATTTCCACTTTTCTCAACCGATTGGAACCGGTCCACCACTCCACCACTCACCTCACCTTGGACAAACTACCATTTTCCAAGTTCAAAAAAATTCTGGGAATTCCCGGGTTTCCAAAGCCCTATTTTCACCTCTCCCTGGAAAGTTTTTACAGTTTCCACATTTTTCAACCGTTTTTGACCATTCCACCTTCAAAACATTCTTCCTAATTGGGACAACTTATCTTTTCGCACAAATTCCCGGTTTTGAAGAAATTCCATGAATTCCGAAATACCCACTTATATTCAAACTGTTACTCCGTCAACATTTTCAACCGTTTGGGTTCATTCATATCATCTCGGACAATTGTTATATTACCTATATTTTCACAAATTCCCGTTTTGCCCGAAATCCCCAAATTTCTAGAAAATTCCCATTCAGATGAATGGACATATTCATAGTTATAAAATGCCCAAAATTCTCTAAATTTTGCGCCATTTTTTTTTACCCAATTCCGACATTTCAACCATCTACCCACACTCCTCCTCATATACAGTATGACGAATGCAAAACATGTTGCCCCTTTCCCAAAATTCCCAGTTTTCCCAGAATTTCCGGTAATTTTCTCCCCATTGACGATGAATGGGAAATATACAATTGACTCTATATAATATTATTATATATATAGATATACAATTCTGCCACATTTCTCAACCGATTTGAACCGTTCCAACATCCACACACTCCACTCACCCTGGACATTCCAGCATTTTAGTTCCGCTCATCCGTATCGGCGGCTCGCGCTCATAAGGCATTTGCACGCAATTCCTTACGGAATTGCAAATCTTAGTTCCTATTGCGACACACACATACACACTGTTTGCATGTACACATTAGATTTACAATAATGCTCTGTCGAGACAAAGCCGTAAACAACCGTGACCCTCATCTTAGGTCAACCTGAGATTCCCCTAAACCCGGTACACATTTTGTGCACGTGTCACCAGATGACACCACCGTGGGCATAACGGAAAACACACATTTATGGGTAATAATAGTGTGTCTACAAGGTGTCGTGCATGTGCGCCAAGCGATGGACAGATAATAGCATGTCAACCCAATTGCTAAGTGTGTGTCCTTGTGCGGTCTCCTCTATAAGGGAAAAAGTAGAGGGAGTTTTGTTTCTGGGGGAATATAAAACAGCAAATTGGTTAAAGCGACAATAATTATTTTTGACTTAGTGCATTTTATGTTACAAAGTAGCATCTGAAATTGCAGAAGTATGCAATTACGTTAATTCCAGGAACTGCTGTGGCGGCCCGACTATAAATCGTGTTTTAACCATTGCTCCCCGTGTTGGCGGGGGACTGCTGAGTTAGTAGGGCCTCTTAAATAACAGGGAGGTCTGATGCGCTGCTAAGAGAATGGCAGCTCCCTTCAGGTCGATGGCTAACACCGCCTTTAATGGAAAAGCACATGTCGCTAAACATAATTCACTCAAGGCTGCTCGCTAAATAGTTCGAATCCCTGTTTGTGAGGTCCGATTGATCCAGTTACTTAAGCAGAAAGGAGTTCTTTATTTGTCACATACGTTATTTACCACTTGTAGTAAAAATGTATTAGCGCTGACAATGTCAATACAATTCTGCCTACCTTTTTTGTTCCTCTCCGGTAGAACCCATGCGAACTCCGAAGAGGCTGAAGATCGCCGAGACCAGGTCCCGCCTGATAGCGGTGGACTGGGAATCGCTGGGTTACAACATCACCCGCTGTCACACCTTCAACGTCACCATTTGTTATCATTACATGATGGCAAACAACCGCAGCAAGGCCGACTGCCTGGACATGGACCCGAAAGGTAGCTGTTAACGACCTGCACTTCCACTCAGATCTCAATGTGTACAGAGCATACAGGAAGTATTTGCAGCGCTTCACTTTTTCCACATTTTATGTTGCGGCCTTATTTAAAAATGGAATAAATACATTTCCTCCTCAAAATTCTACACAGAATACCCTATAATGACAATATAAAACTGTTTTTTGGTAAATACACACAATACCCCATAATGACAATGTAAAACAGTTTGTTTGTTTTTTTTAAATGTTTGCAAATTTGTGAAGAATCGCTTCACTTTTTTTCCACATTTTATTATGTTACAGCCTTATTCCAAAATGGTATACATTCATTTTTGTCCTCAAAATTCTACACACAATACCTCATAATGACAATTTAAAACTATTTTTTTTTTTAGAAATGTTTGCAAACTTGTTAAAAATTGCTTCCCTTTTTCCACATTGTGTTATGTTACAGCCTAATTCCAAAATGGAATAAATTAATTTTTGTCCTCAAAATTCTACACACAATACCCCATAATGACAATGTAAAAATGTTTTTTTTATAAATGTTTGCAAATTTGTTAAACATTGCTTCACTTTTTCCACATTGTGTTATGTTAGAGCCTTATTCCAAAATTAAATGCATTCATTTGTGTCCTCAACATTCCACACACAATACCCCATAATGACAATATAAAACTTTTTTTTTTTTTTTTTTTAATTTTAGCAAATTTGTTCAAAATCGCTTCACATTTTTCACATTATGTTTGGTTAGAGCCTTATTCAAAAATGCAATACATGTATTTTTGTCCTCAAAATTCTACGCACAATACCCCATAATGACAATATAAAACGTTTTTGTTTTTTTTTGCAAATTTATTAAAAATAAAAAACTTGAGAAATTACAAACTTAGTATATAGACCCTTTGCTCAATAATTTGTTGATGCACCTTTGGCAGCAATTACAGCCTCGCGTCTTTTTGAACACAATGACAAGCTCGGCACACCTATCTTTGGGTAGTGTTGCCCATTCCTCTTTGCAGCACCTCTCAAGCTCTATCAGGTTGGATGTAAGGCGTTGGTGCACTGCCATTTTCAAATCTTTCCCGAGATGTTCAATTGGATTGAATTCTGGGCTCTGGCTGAACCATGCAAGGACATTTACAGAGTTGTCCTGAAGAAATACTTTCTTTTTCCTAGGGGGGGCTTAACCGAAAATAATTGAGGAGCACTGCCATAGGAGGATACAGGAAGCTATGCTAACGGTTAAACTACAGCTCTTCAATGTAAACACTGGTGGTTGGATCGATACAAATATCGACAGTAATGATACCGAGTATAGTATCAGTATATGGTCGATACAACAGTGATTAGATCCATAACGTTTATGATCACTAAATAGCTTTTTGTCATTTTTGCTATTGTTAACAAATTCAGGAAATAGGTTCTCTGGACACAGGAGGGCTTTAAGGACAACAATACAATGATTTAATTTCGAGCCAATAGTAGATTTTGCCAATGTTTAGTTATTTTGCACTTTTGACTTTATTTTGTTTGAAATATTATATGTAATAAAAAAGGAGAAAGGAAAGAATTTGAATATTTGGTGTTAGGGGTGTCCAAAAAAAATGTATTTTCAAATTAATTGCGATTCTTGTTTGTAACGATTCTTTATCATTTAAAAAAAAAAATAAAAAAAAATAAATGTTATATATATATATATATATATATATATATATATATATATATATATATATATATATATATATATATATATATATATATATATATATATATATATATATATATATATATATATATATATATATATATATATATATATATATATATTCAATCAGACGTATCCAGCCACTCAGGCAAGTCATATAGTTGATGTAGATCATATCTGCGGTCAGGATTTACTTTAGAAAAGGAAGGGTTGAATACTTCTCTTGTTGCCTCATTTGTATTTGACTTTACTAAATGTTTGGGGAGACTTTTTTATAAATAAAGCCAGTTTTTTTAAAACTAAGACATTTATCAGAGCTGTTTTTCTATTTTATGGAGGAACATAGTTAATCATAGAACTGGCACCCAATTTTAATAAAAATGTATTGACTTTTAATCGAGAATCTGTTCTGAATCGAACCGTTATCCCAAGAATCGAATCGAATCTTGTGGTGCCCAAAGATTCACAGCCCTATTTGATTAGACATTTGTAGTACCGACATCAGCATCTGTATGGCCAGTACTGCCTGTGTAACTACTTATTTAATATTACATCAATTCGGTAGCCAAATTTGTACAGTAGTATCGGCCAAAATGTAAGTATAGTCGTCAAACAACAGAATAATAAGCACTAATTACATTTTAACAGAAGTGTAGATAGAATCATGTCACAATGGAAAGTAACCAGATATTAGCTAACAATAAATTAACAAGCAGATCATATTTTTGAGAAAATACTACCGGAAATGATATTCCAGCAGGCACAAGACTTTATTGATACAAGGTTGATTTTATGTAAATGTACTTTAAAAACTGACTTTGAAACAACATTGCAGAATAGTTGTATTTGTAAATTGAGACAATGTTGATGTCCAAAGATGGATCCACGTTGTTGGTTGGGAAATGACCAAATTTCAATGGTCAAATCAACGTCACAACCTGACATTGAATAAACATCGTCGAAAAGCGTGTTGTTTCAACATTAGGTTAGGTTTGAGTTGCTCAACGTCAGGACCTAATTCAACAAGTTCTCAACGTTGTTTCAATGTCTTGTGCCTGCTTCGATGTTAGATCAGCAGCCAAATTAGGAGCCTTTGTTTTGAAAGAGTTATTATTATCATTTATATGCCAAATAATATATTGTGCAATATAGATTTTAGGCCATTTCTCTTTCTTAGGCATACAGATGCAAAAAAAAAAAATTGACCACCAGTAATACTTCAAATGCAGCTAAGTTACTAAAAACATCAGGAAGTTGCCTATAGACACAACTGGCACTGGTGATTGGTATTAACATTTACTGTAATACATATTTCCAATTACGTAGGAACATTTAGATTTATCTCCTCCTTTTTCCCCCATTGCAGCACCACGCCACGTCGTTGGAAACCTGCCGCCGTACACCAACGTCAGTCTGAAGATGATTTTGACCAACCCAGAGGGGAGAAAGGAGAGCGACGAAACAATCATCCAAACTGATGAAGATGGTGCGATACGCAACTTCTGTCTGTCTTTTCTTTGGTCTGCCTGCCTTGATGCTGCACTTTAACAACACTGAACTCTTAGCGATAACACGGAGAGAGTAAACGCTTTGAATTCTGATAAATAACATTGGTGTAACTTGTACCTGCACATAAATTGTACACATTACATTACAGTAGGTATGTGCGTGCGACTTAAGCATTAAGGAGTAGGACTCTTCAGGACTAGCTTCAATGTGCTCAAACGACCACCAGGTAGCATCTGTGAGCATATAGAAGTCTATCATCTCTATCTCTTTCGGACTTACCCGGTCGGTAGTACGTTCGTCACGCGCACTTTAAGTGAGGGATGAGGCAAAAACTAACCGAAACCCACTGTCAGGGCTGTACGCTTAGCTTTTTCACTAAATTAGTAGCACATACATTTTTTTGTAGCTCAGTAAAAAAATTGTAGCAATATGAAATGTCTTAAATGTCACAATTGCATTATTGATACAAGGTACAGGCCTGACCTTATACATATAAACACAATGCCATAATAAGACCTACTGTAATGCTCAATTAAACACAGAGAACATCCCTAAACTGTGCTGGCACTGTCGCTAACACGAGTGTAGGGCTGGGCGATATGGACCAAAACTCGATATAGTTTGGCCTGTAAACTAACCCATTAATGGAAATATTCGTTGACATAACTAAATAGCTCCACCATGGCTTGTTTTTTCAATTTTCGGGACTGATGAGGATCACAAATACACACAAACAAGTAAGAAAAGTAGGTTTTGTATAACAGGATCCCAACTTGAGAGGTATTTTTAGGTAAGAAAAAATAAAAAGCCTGGCAAATCATATAAGAAAAGTCAAATATAATCTCAAATCTTCTTCAAAAAAACATTTAACTATGCTCAAATATTTAGCTAGCAAAAAGACAAAAGAGCAAAATGTGAAAAAGTGTCCTGGTTTTTCATGTTTAAACATGAATATAATTGACCTTTAACAATGGTGTTTTATAGGTAAACATTATTATAGGACATACACACAAAGTGGGTTAGGATTAGCCTCCCAGCGCCAGTGATCAGTCACAGTCCATATGGTTATTGATTAAATTTATCTCAAACATGCATACAGATAGACAAAAATGTTCCCAAATTCGGATGGATTTATTTTAGGAGCAAAATGCGATGAAAGGGTTGAGTGCTTTTTCTTTTTTTTTTAAAGTCGCACCGTCTATTTTTAATAGCATTTGCGAGTAAATTTGTCGCACTGTACAGCCCTGACTGTGCTTGTGACATTATTGCTGAAGCTCTCAAACAAGTCCGAAACCTTTTGAAGCTTTCAGTAAAGCTACTGCATTTATTTAGCATACATATTAGAGTTACGTGTGCAACTTTGTGTCTCTGCGTGAACAGTTCCAGGTCCAGTTCCCACTCAGTCAGTACGAGCTACACAATTTGAGGACCGGATCCTCCTCTACTGGAAAGAACCATCGGAGCCCAATGGCATCATCACACAATATGAGGTTGGCTGGCAAAAAAAAGAAGATCGTAAATATTATGACACTTTTTTAAAAACGTGGTCTTTGCTCTGCCACAGATCAACTACAGTGGTCTGCGTTCCTTTGACCCATCGGTGCCCCTGCAGCGCCCCGGGCTCCCGGTGTCTTTACCCTCCAACGCCACCCATCACCTTTTCTCCCAGCTCCACCCGGGGGTCACTTACCAGCTTTCCATACGAGCATCCACTTCCAAAGGATTTGGTACCGCCACCACTCTCAATGTGACGACCAATATTTCAGGTAGCCGACACAACAGATTTACCACATGTACTGCAGTCCTATGACGCATGTTACGCCGGTGTAAACATGTTGTCCCTCTTCAGCCCCGACAATTGATGAGTATGATGGCTCGGAGGCCTTTTTGAACGAAACTGCCACGACCATCACTGTTCTGTTGAAACCAGCCCAGGCCAAGGGAGCACCTATAAGGTAACACAGGATTAGACATGCAGTGTATGACATTCATCACATCCATTTTCACTGGCTCACGCATGTCTCTTTAGTATTAGCTACTGTAATTACCATGCTATAGAGTGAGCGCACCTAAATATATAACATTTTTTATTCAATTTGATTTTGTACATTCATTTATTTACAAGCCGCAGCTGTTCACATTAAAAACATGGAATATTTACACATTCAGAGCGGTCTGGGTCACAGACATGGTCACACTGGTGAGCCAATCAGAGGCACACTAGGAAGGGTCATATAGTGGATTAAATGGATGGGTAAGTAATAACTAGCATTGATAACTCTTTCAGGTGTGTTGTAGTAGTGCCATGGTTGTATCTACTAGATAGTTTAGTCAGTCACTCAGCTGCTATAGGTGTTGTCGTGACAACGGCGTCTGGCAACGTTAGCCAGCTAGCAGTTAACGGAGTAGAGCTAAGGCTAAGGCTATTAAGGCCTACTTCACTAATAGTAGTAGTACTGAAATGCTGTATCTGTACATTACTGGAGGATCTTTTTTTTTCTCCTACCTCCACTTTTACTTTGTTAGATATATTGGATGTTGCCAGACGTCATCGTCACATCAACATCTGTAAAAGCTGAGTGACTGACTAAACTATCTAGTAGATACAACCATGGCACTACTACAACACACCTGAAACAGTTATCAATAGTATGTATTACTTACCCATCCATTTAATCCACGCTACAACCATGGCACTACTACAACACACCTGAAACAGATATCATTACTAGGTATTACTTACCCATCCATTTAATCCACTATATCAGTGGTCCCCAACCACCGGGCCGCGGCCCGGTACCGGTCCGTGGATTGATTGGTACCAGGCCGCACAAGAAATTAAAAAAATAAAAAATTAAATTAAAAAAAACTTTTTTTATTAAATCAACATAAAAAACACAAGATAGGGTTGTTTCTTTCCGTTATTAATATTTATGGTTCCTACATTATATATCAATACAGTCTGCAGGGATACAGTCTGTAAGCACACATGATATTATTTTTAAATGAGACAACTTTTCAAGCATTACAAAAAGGTTGGGGATCACTGCCCTATATGACCCTCTGTAGTGTGCCTCTGATTGGCTCGCCAGTGTCTGACCATGTCTGTGACCCAGACCGCTATGGCTGCAGTGCCCTCTGCTCGTTGTTCAGGGGAGTGTGTAACTCCACATTCAAACTCGGTCACATTTATTTCTGCATCTGGTTTGTGGTAGGAATGTCTCATCGACACAAAAGCAAATAAGCGATCCACATATGCAAATTCAATACAAATACAAATACAAAATCAAGCATATTTATATTAAAATCTCAAAAATATTGATTTATTTGTATGTCATATTTTTATATTTATAAATTTTATTTGTATATATTTTCAAATCTCAAAAATATATTTACAAATACGCGTTTATTTATACAAATGATTTGTATATCACATTTGTATTTGTATATTTATTAATATATGCATATGTATTAATATCATATTGATATGTATAAGTTGATGTGAGACAATTTTACTTCCATAGAAATGCAATGAAAATGATCTTGAGCTGTTAGATATAATGTTGCAGATATATTTAAAGAACTCAATAAACACAACCAAGTCCTGCCTGTTTTTTTTTGTCATTCTAGCTCTGTACTGTAAATTAAAATTGTTGTCTACTGTATCAAAATCAATGTAATGAATTATTAAACTATTCAATAATTCATTGCCTAACCTCAAATATTCCACTTCGCAACATAGCTTGCATTTTTCCATTATAAAAAAAAAACTGAAAAACTAAAAAAAAAAAATTAAGTATATAAATTGATAGGTCGGAAGTTGTTAAAAGATTTTAAGCGTTGAAGGTAAAAAACAAAACACAATTTTTGTTGACTAGTGACGCTTTAATGAGCGGATCCCTTTTGGATCCTAAGAGTAGGTGTGTATAGTCAATCTTAACCTTGCACAAGGGTTAATGTGAACAATTTTAATGGTCCAATGCGACATGTTTGGCACTTTCAGATTTTTGAGTGCAGTGAGATTTGAGTACCTATTTAAGGTTTCATGTTAAAATTTTGTCTGTTTTAGAGTCTATTTAGTGTTTTCGATGCTTATAAGTGGCTGTGAAAGCTGTGCGAAGAACTTTAGATGCATATAATATTCAGAAAAATTCCTACTTCACGGGAATTCCCCTATCATTTAAGTAGAAGGGGTCTGGAACTTCACCCCCACCATAATCGAGGGAAAATCTGTACATGAAAATGTGTTTATCAATATTTTTAGAAACACATTATTTTAACCATTACATGGATGTGTGAATGGTATAACATTGACTTTTTTTTTTTCAACAGTGCCTATCAGATTGTAGTGGAGGAAGTGAATCCCCGGCGAACACGTCGCCAAGCCTCCTCCGACTGTTTTGAGGTAATTATGAGTATATACAGTGAATACACTATCCACTGTTATAGGTAAATATGAGTACATACAGTGAATACACTATCCACTGTTATAGGTAAATATGAATACATACAGTGAATACGCTATCCACTGTTATGAGGTAATTATGAATACATACAGTGAATACACTATCCACTGTTATAGGTAAATATGAATACATACAGTGAATACACTATCCACTGTTATAGGTAAATATGAATAAATACAGTGAATGCGCTATCCACTGTTATGAGGTAATTATGAATACATACAGTGAATATACTACCCAAACTAAAATGTTTCATAGCAAACATGCATTATTTGGCTCGAGTGTCCATTGAACTCCGGCTCTCATAAAATAAATATGTGTCAAGTACATTTTAAAACTCGCCTTCTTCCCTTCTCTGCCAGGTTCCCGTTTCCTACCACAGTGCATCAACCGGTGGATCTCCGTATTATTACGCCGCTCAGCTGTCGCCCAGCAGCCTCCCAGAGCCCCTCCCATTCACCGTCGGAGACAACAAGACATATCAGGCATGCGTTTTAGGCTCAAGCGTGTCGTTTTCCAGGAGGTCCCCCATTTATGGACCTGCACGGGCATCAGCTGAAATCCAGGTTGTTAAAGCGAAACTGTTGTCTGACGGTCAGTTGCTTTTTTTTTTTTTTTTAAATCCACAGGGTTTCTGGAATGCTCCTTTGGCCCCAAGGAAGAACTACAACATCTACCTTCAAGCTGTTAGCAGCACTGAGCGGGTAAATATTTCTTCACATGGGGACTAAAGAAGCACACAATGAACTTTAAAAAGTTCAACGTGCAAACTTCTGCAGATGGCAAATAGATATTTACTGTGTGAAAAACATGACTCAGCTAGTGTTATTTCTGGAGGCTTATATATAAAGGGGAACTATGATCATTTTAATCTACATTTTAAGCATCTCTTTTTGGTTTAAAGCAGTGATTCTCAAACACCAAAGATTCACTTGAGTGATTAGTGTATTATTTTCCTATATTCAAACACAGTGTTACTGTTCAAACTGTGTGTAATGTTACAGTGGCCAACTTGTTGAATACAACCTCTACCTTGTTTTTAATGAATACTTACGCCGACTAGCCTACTGTATTTTATTGTTGGTCATTATGGTGGTACTTAGAGAGCCAAGTGTTTTCTGAAGTGGTACTTAGTGATTGAGAACCACTGGTCTAGATAATACGTATTGAATATGCTTTGGTGTAAATGTTGCATAAATTCTGCTCCAGTCAATTTTATACCCTGTTTTTTTGAGTCCGTCTGCAAGATGTTCAATTGTGGAGGCGTTCCCACATTGCAAATAAAACTACGCCCCACCCGCTCCAATATGTATCTTGAAGTCGTCGCCGCTATTATTTTTTCCAGACACGGTCGAAAATAAACTTCATAATTGTTGTATAGATTCACCCGGTCACAACAATAGGTACACCTGCACACTCGCCGATCGATTCAGACCCCCTAAAAAAATGTCACTGCATGTCGCACGTCGGTATTATTATGCACATGCTATAATTATATGAAGATAATACTTTATCTTACATTTTTGATTCCTCACAGCCTAAATGCATCAACCTTATGATTTGACACTTGTTTAACACAAGTATCCAACATTATAACATTTGTAAGAGAAAAAAGACAAAATTCATCATATACTGAACAAAAATATAAACGCAACACTTTTGTTTTTGCTCCCATTTTTCATGAGTTGAACTCAAAGATGTAAAACTTTTACTATATACACAAAATACCTCTTCCTCTCAAATCTGACTTAATCTGTTAGTGAGCGTTTCTTCTCTGCCAAGATAATCCAGCCCGTCTCACAGGTGTGACATATCAAGATGCTGATTAAACAGCATGAGTATTTCACAGGTGTGCCTTAGGCCAGTGGTCCCCAACCACCAGGCCGCGGCCAGGTACCGTCCGTGGACCGATTGGTACCGGGCCGCACAAGAAATAAAAAATTAAAAAATTAAAATGTTTTTATTTTTTTCAATTAAATCAACATAAAAAACAAAAGATACACTTACAATTAGTGCACCAACCCGAAAAACCTCCCTCCCCCATTTACAGTCATTCACACTCATTCGCACAAAAGGGTTGTTTCTTTATGTTATTAATATTTCTGGTTCCTACATTATATATCAATATAGATCAATACAGTCTGCAGGGATACAGTCCGTAAGCACACATGATTGTATTTTTTTATGACAAAAAACAAAACAAAAAACTTTGGTTATGCAAACCAATTGTTGCAGCAGCTGTCCGGGTGGCTGGTCTCATACGTTCATGGAGGTGCACCTGCTGGATGTGGAGGTCCTGGGCTGGTGGGGTTTCACATGGTCTGCGGTTGTGAGGCCGGTTGGATGTACTACCAAATTTTCTGAAACACCTTTGGGGACGGCTTATGTAAGAGAAATTAACATTAATTTCACAGGCAATAGCTCTGGTAGACATTTTTGCAGTCAGCATGCGACTGCACGCTCCCTCAAAACATATGAAATCTGTGGCTTTGTGCTGTGTGATAAAACTGCTCATTTCAGAGTGGCCTTTTATTGTGTGCAGCCTAAGGCACACCTGTGCAATAATCATGCTGTTTAATCAGCATCTTCACACGCCACACCTGTGAGGTGGGATGGATTATCTTCGCAAAGAAGAAATGTTCACTCACATGGATTTGTGAACAATATTTGAGAGGAATAGGTATTTTTGTGTATGTAGTAAAAGTTTTAGATCTTTGAGTCCAACTCATGAAAAAAATGGGAGCAAAAACAAAAGTGTTGCGTTTATATTTTTGTTCAGTGTAGTACCCTTTTAAACTTCCAAAGCAAAGACGGCTCTCACTCAACAATAATACATTTACGTCATATTTCCTCTGTCTTTTTGTTTTACCACTTGTGAACTGTGGTTTTGATGAAAACTGATCTACAACGCCGCACATACTCAGAATGTAAGCTTGTCCCAGTCAAAGGTTATGTCAAATGTATATGGAACTGTAATTTTCTTGATTAATGTCGTATTTTGTGTGTGGATCCGTGACTCGTTTGTGGTTTCTGTGCTTCAGGAGACTAAAACGCAGTGTCTGAGGCTGGCTACGAAAGGTAAGTCATTCTAAAAGTTGTCATGCCACTTTTGTTTTACCCTATCTACTTGTTTTTTTCTCACTCTTAAGGTTTTTTTTTATATTTTCAGTAACAGATTGTTGTAAACTGAATTACCAACGTATTATCCTCTTACTTGATGGAGTGTTGGATAAGAGCACACATCCGCGTCATGAGTATTAAGAGATATAATACTAGAGAGAGTAATGTGTTTGTGTGTGCACGGCGGGAAAGGATCAGAGTCTACAGTCGAGATGGGATGTTTTTATCTGGGGCCATATGTTTGACAGACTAATACACTGCTTTTAGAAGGTGCTTGTTTAATCCCCGCTCATGCACCATCAAACACACAGAGTTGTTTTGAGGAAAGATTTTATTAATGGCAACTGACGGATCAGAGCTGTTTACAGGAAGGACATAAATAAGGTGAAAAACATGGCTGTTTTATCAGGGAAATCCACTATCGTTTGCCTAAAACATATTGTTTGCCTAAAACAGTCATGACATGTTAAATGAGATTCCAACACTAGTGACTGGTACCGCTCACATTTGAACCGGTACCTGGGAATCAATACCGTTACTTTGTGTGTGTTAATAAATATTAATTGTTTTTGATAATGAAATCTTATTTTTCATTGCAAAACGTACTGCTGTCCACTTGTTCCATCTTGTTGTATTGTAACATTTCTGAGTCACATTTGCATGTATGACATTGAGTTGTAAATAACAGTTGCAAGTCCAAAATGTTACATAAAAGTAGTGTATAGGTTTTGGTGGGTTTTTGTTGTTGTTGCACCTTAAAAAGTGTTAATACTGTAAGTATTGCACTTATTACCAGCTGTTTAAATTGAATGTGCATCTTAGTTAACAGATTTGGAGGTGTTGAAATCGCCATGTAAAATGGCTAATGCTAATCAATACCAAAGCCAATGTAGCACATTTGCGGAAAAGAGGAGCCTTGATGTATTTAGGTTGGAGTGTTTTTTGAGTCAATTGTTTTTTTGGGGGGCATTGGAAATTACAACATTACTGAGACGTAGTTTGGCTGAGTCGGCAACGAGGCGTGAGGTCATAAGCAATACAAGTGCCGTAACATGGCACCGTTGGATTTTTCAATGAATCGGTGTCTGGTAGGACAGGCGGGATTCGGTCCGTCCCAAAAAACTATTGGATCCGCACTATTTTTTTTCCCACAACATCTTTATTGTCATGATTTCTTATTTATTTCCTTTACAACATACATTCATACCTTGTATATTAAAATTGAGGAAATGAGAAAAAAACAGTAGATTGGTGACTACTTTTTCGAGTGCGGATAAACGGAAGGCAAGTGTAAACACACAGCAGCAGCCCAAAACCTGCTCTCTAAAAATACTTGAAAATGTAATGAAAAAAAACGTCATGTTAGTCAAACGACTAACCAGAAAGGTCAGAGTGGCTGCACATCCTATTGTGGCGTGATCGTAATCGAGTATTGTCAGCCTTCACTGAACTGACAGACCTCGCTTTGCCCTGATAGACCTTGAAGGATTGTAAACTAGACTGTAAAAAGGGACATTATTTCCAACACAATCAGCTTTAATGACTGCAGAATGAATCATTAAAGCTGATTTTTTTGAGTGCGTGTGTGGGTGTGTTGCACAAAGGCCAGGTTATGGAGCAGATAGAGCCGTTTGGGGCAGGATGGCACGAGGATATGGCTCCTAGTGCAATCATTACCACTCACATATCCAATTCTTTTCATGCAATGACCTGCCTTTGTACATATAACTGGTGTTTGTAAAAACGTTTACTGGTAGCGAGTAATCTAATTACTTTCTTGCCGTTACCGATGCGTTTGATGTGACGTAGCACGCTACTTTTGATGTGGTTTTATGTCAACACGACACCGTCAGAAGCACAGCGAGGTCAATGCAGGATATTTATTTTGACTAATGAGAGCAGCAACCAACAACACCCTAAAATGAACTTGATATCATTTAGGAAGCGGCAACATCACAAAGCAAACATGTAGTACACGCACACATACACTACTACTGCGTGGGAATAATGACCAACCAATAAATGAAAGAAGTGACAAGCTTGACATACAAGCAATACCTTGTTTGTGGACAAGGAGCTATGATAGCCATCGAAGCACATTTGATCTCTTTGTTAACCAAAGACAACACAGTAAAGTGAAAAGGTTCAACAGAGCCGTTAAGGTAACAAACACAGCTCAGCTAAAATTCTGCGAAACTTTGCAACAGGCATTGCCTTTTAAAGGCACACAAACACACACTCGGCTCTCATGAAATGTCTCTCAACTACCAGATATATTTTTTTTTTAGGTAATGCAATAATTACTTTCCCAAGTAATTAATTACATTCATTGAAAAGTAATTGTATTAGAAATTCCATTAATTGTTTGGTAAAGTAACAAGCAAGTACAATTAATTACTTTTTAAATGTAATTTCCCAAGAACTGCATGTATTGTAAAGGAGGACACACTGCAAGTTAAAAGCAAAACTAGTTAAATGGACTTGATGAATGTTTTGCATCTTCATCAAGCCCAGCATTGAGCAGGACACATAGACATAGGGCATGTCCCCAAGTGGGGGCTTGGTTCCAATTTAGATGGTGTCTCATTTCACCTCTTAAATAAAGGGACAATCGGGAAAGCTCATGTTAGCGGCGTCGTCATATTGCAACTGCTAACAGGCGTCTCTCAAATAGGCCATTGTTTGCTTTTGTCTAGCAGCCCGAAGAGGTAGAAATATGAGTGAGGTGACAGAATTGAGATTTTCATGCAGCGATAAGGGAAAAACACAGCGAATGGTCACAGAGGTCAGGCGACATGTCGCTTCCTTTCTCTCTGCCCGTCTGCAAGGGCGCGTGCATCGGAGCGTGCATCGGTAGGGAGGATTAAGTGTTGGTGGTCCTATTAGGTCATCTTGGCTATTGTCATTGCTGCCTCAGGCCCTTTTTATTCTCTGCATGTATGTGAGCGTTAGTGTACTGACCTGGATACTATTTTTTTACAGAAATTAGAAGCTACTGTGCACATTATGAGGTCGCACTTGGAACCTTTTTGACTTTTGCTTTCGTTTTTTTTATAACTAAGTACAACAAAGGTAAATCTGGATGACCGTCAGTCATATCAGGTGTTTTTCTTTTTATGTAGTACAGTATAGGGTTGTCACGATACCAATATTTTAGTACCAGTACCAAAATGTATTTTGATACTTTTCAAAAAAAAAAAGGTATCAAAAGCAAAATGTCATTATTGGCTTTATTTTAACTAAAATCTTATGATGTATTCAATACGTTTCTTATTGCGATCAAAGAACAATTTTGTCATTAAATAAAATAGTGAACATACGAGACTACTTTTCTTTTATTAGTAAGTAAGAAAACAAAGGCTCCAAATTTGGCTGCTGACATGCAGTAACATATTGTCATTTTCCATTCTATTATTTTGTCAAAATTATTATGGACAAGTGGTAGAAAAGGAATTATTAATCTACTTTTTCATTTACTGTTAATATCTGCTTACTTTATGTTTTAACATGTTCTATCTACACTTCTGTTAAAATGTAATAAGCACTTATTCTTCTGATGTTTGATACTTTACCTATGTTTTGGGTGATACTACAAATTCTGGTATCAATCCAATACTAAATAGTTACAGTATCAAATATTGGTCATAATTAAAGTTATCATTTGTCCAGGGACATATTTCCTGAGTTTATAAACAATAAAAGACAAAATATTTTGAGATAATAAAAAATATCAATGTGATCGTTGTAGTAAGAACTATATACGGCTCTAGTACTTGGTATTGTTGCAGTCGATGTCTGTGTAGATCCACCCATTTGTTTATATTGAGGAGCGCTAGCATGCTGTTAGCAGTGAGCTCTTGTATCCTCCTACGGTGTGTAGTGAAGCATGTTTAGCTATTCCTCGTCCTGCAGGGATGATACTTATAAGAAACTTACTTTATTTGTTGCCATGGAGGCGAGGATTAGTGATTTAGAAGTAGGTAATACACTGCCGATTGCGGATGGACGTTAGCCGCTAGCTAGCTGGCCATGTTTTAATACAGACCTGGGCATTCTGCGGCCCGTGGGCCGCATCCGGCCCTTTGTACGTCCCTGTCCGGCCCGCGTGAGGCCAATTATAAATTACAAAATAAATTTAAAAAAGTATCTATTTCGAGTGTGCAATACAACGGTGCTGCTTTTGTTTTGAAAAGCGTTATTTGTATTACTTCCGTGTGGACGTATGCTCGTGCGCGCAGCGGCAATCACAAATTACAAAATAAATTTAAAAAAACATCTTTGTCGTGCGTGCAATACAACTGTGCTGCTTTTATTTTGAAAAGTGTTATATGTGCGTATGTCCGGTGAGGGAAGGCGCACAGCGACAAGTGATGCCCGGTTATCCCCGGGACGCTAAAAAGAGAAAAGTTGATGACGAATGGCGTGTTTTCAACAAGACATGGACTGCCAAGTAAAGGTAAAGCCGTGTGCTTATTTGTGGTACACACGTTGCTGTGTTTAAAGAGTATAGTGTAACGACCTGCTGAAGTAGATGTTGTCTTCTTGAGTTGCGTAAATGAGAAGTGAGGAGACGTGCGTGTGGAAGGAACGAGATATGTTGAGCTGTGTTAGTATAGCTTGCTCAATAAAAGTTTAAAAAGAGCGTCAGACTTGGTGTGCACTTCTTCTGGACGCTACAATTGGTGTCAGAAGTAAAACTTTGCGCATACTGCACTGTTTGTGTGCTACGTCATCGGGAGGTACGTGCCACGTGAGGAGCTCGTCGCAGAGAGAGAGAGAGAGAGAGAGAGAGAGAGAGAGAGAGAGAGAGAGAGAGAGAGAGAGAGAGAGAGAGAGAGAGAGAGAGAGAGAGAGAGAGAGAGAGAGAGAGAGAGAGAGAGAGAGAGAGAGAGAGAGAGAGAGAGAGAGAGAGAGAGTTTACAGGTGCAGCCACGCTGCTTGCCACGGGGGGAATTCCGCCCTCAATGAAGACTCCCAGGTTTGATGGCAAGGCGAACTGGGAGGCATTTCATCCCACTTGTGACATCAATTGTAGCGTCCAGAAGAAGTGCACACCAAGTCTGATGCTCTTTTTAAACTTTTATTGAGCAACCTATACTAACACAGCTCAACTTATCTCGTTCTTTCCAAAAGGAAAACCAATCCTCACTCCTCATTTCCGCAACAGCAACGCTTCCTTCTTCTTCGCCAATCACCTTACAGGCATGCTACGTTCACAACAAAGAGGATGCAGGATAAAGTGATAGAAATTGAAATTTTTGTATTGTAATATACATCAGGAAGTGTTGTGTAAGAAAGTGTTAAAAATAAAACCATCAAAAGCCATCTGCTTTTGAATAAAGATAAGTTAGGTTAAATTAAAATATTATTATTATTATTATCTATCTTACGGTATATCAAAGATAATTTGAGCAAAATTTAATTGAAATATTGTCGGTGTGGCCCTCCAGCAGTGCTCGGGTTGCTCATGCGGCCCCCGGTAAAAATTAATTGCCCACCCCTGTTTTAATACATCTCCTCCAGAGCGGTGCTTCAGTGGGAAAAGCTTAACCTTTATTGTTTGTTTTCAAGTCAAAATATATCCAATCTCCTCCTTATGTCTCCACAGTTTGTCTGCTT